>NC_071326.1:52402045-52702500 GCF_943734725.1 Anopheles marshallii | reverse complement strand
AATCGATGATACCCACACCCTTTTCTCGTTGCAGCGCACGATGATGACATGACATTCGAGTTAAATTTAACAAAACCGTGTAATCACGTGTTCTCCAGGGCATGTAACGCGACAGTTTTGCATTCGAAGCTGAGCTAGTTCGATAGTCTATGGCAATCGCGTCTCATTTAAACTCACAGTGAGGAATGTTTGTCTGTTCGTTTCATATGGACAGTAATCATTAAGCATTCCTAACTTTACTCACCTGTCGGCTTGGATCATGAAATTGCGGTCATCGTATGAATCAAGCTCGCACATTTCCAGCACAATGATTCCATAAAGACGTTCGGCCAGTTTGTGCACCTCCTCTTCGCTTACCACCGGCCGTATCTGCGAGCCTGGTTTCAGCGTTCCTTCGACCTTCGGTACCTCGCTATGTTGAGTCTCCTCCGCAGTGCAGCTAGCTGCAGTTGAAGTTTCGCAATTGTCACTTGCGTTTTCATCGTTTTGCGCATCTTCAACGAGACTGCGTTTTTTCACGATAGTTTTCATCTCCATTAGGGGTGCAAGAAAAGTTCGCTTAGCTGTTCAATTACGCCGTCACTTCCACGAAGTATGAAGATTGTAGATTGCCCACAGCGGCTTGGTGACTGAGATGGAATGTCTTCAGTTCAGCCAATTGATATGGTGTAATGCCCCTTACACTCGGCTGTGATTACGAACACAGCGAGCGCGCCTGTACTTACGACCGTTCAGCTAGGTTTCTAGGTTCTTACTATGAATATATGCGCACGATCTGTACTGCGAACGAAGCGATCACGAACTGATTGGTGGACAATCAGTGGAAAGGGCTTACCCTGCTACACTGCGCGCCGTATGCATGTTTCGTATGCTGCTGATCCCCGCGGCGACTATCTTGTTAGTGTGCGAGCGATAAAGAAAAAGATAAATCAACTGTCGTGATTGCAGTGGGAATCTTCCGGCACAAACAAACTACCTGTATCCGGTATATTTATCCGTTTTTGCTCCTTGCTTGTTAACGGAACGAAAGAGTACATGTTATAATACAAATACGTGAACATTGTTCATAACAGACGATATTTATTCACTTAATTTCATTCATCCAGACCTGCCTTATTGTTCAAACACGTTACACACAAAACTTAACTGATACGTGTTAATGTAGAGCTTCGCTTCTTATCTCAAACGTAATGCGCTGTATCTCGCCGTAGCCGACTCCTTCTATTTCATGGTTAAGAATCGAAATCCTGTTCTTGTTCTTCGGCGACGGCATCCGCCGCACCCGGTTCGCGACGTTCCTCAGTATTACTGCTATCATTGATGCGCTGCAGGAACGAATTCAGAAGAAACTTGTTGATCTTATCGTTCTGCGTAAACTCACGCACCGCAGGCATTTCGATTTGTTCACTGTGTTCGATACGGTCACCAGGTATAAGTTGACGGTCTGGATCCGGTGTATAATGATTCAGTGTACTTTCGGTGGACATTTCACTGCTATAGTCACCGTTTGCGCTCGTGCACTCCCTGGCTTCGGAACCGCAATCAGTTGGCTCTACGGATGGCATTTTTGGAAACCAATATATTCCTTTAAAATATTAATCCTTTCCCGATAAATTACTAAATTGCTGGCGACCAAGAACGAAAAGAATGTTTGTGTATCTATAAAAAAAACGTAAATAGAATAACAATTGTGTTGTCAAGCACAGGCGGTCGAACGTCACAACTCGAAGCAATCTGCTCGAATTTGGTAGTGATGGGCATACTGAATGATTGCATGGTGAAGCAAGTGAAGCGAACGAAAATGATGATCTGTTTTACATTGCCTAATCGATTTTATAATGTGAAATAAAGAAATCGATTCATGAAATGTTTAGTGAAACCGTCCTACACAAGATAGATGATAAAGAACAGGAACTAAAGTATTTCCATTACGCCATACATAATCTGCTGATTTGCACTGTAAGGAACATTCGTTCCTCTACGTTCCTTTTCGAATCCATTTGTTCCGCTTTTTTGTTGACGTTTCAATTCAAACTTGTTTTGGTTTCTTGTTTGCCTGATGTTACTCGTTTGATGGCTGGTTGGTTGGTTCTTTCGAAAAACAGTGATTTTCTTTATAAAACCCTAAGTTTATGTGCTCTGGAAACGCGAAAGACAAAGGCAAAATCCGTACAATAGTGAATAGCTACGGCATTATTGCACTTTTATTGTTTAAATGGAAGAAATTGTCCCTTTCTGTTCAGTAAAGTTCCACATGTGTACATTCTGCTGCTTGTGATTTACACTGATTTAATTAAACCAAATACGATAGTAAAACACGATTACCATCATATGTGCAAAGATAATCAGTACGGTGATTCGAATTACTCTATGTACGCGTTCTAAAGTAAGATAATTCATCAAAAACGCGAGTGCGTGAATTTGTTTATATAGTCAACCTCTTGTTATGCGTACAAGCCGGTAGAATGTATATGCGACACACACACCCTACAAGCTTAGCGTGGTGGAGTTGTATTGGTTACATGGAATATGTGGGTGTGAGCGAGCATGTGCTGTAGACCGGCGTCATTCCAACGTGCAAGTAGATACAAAATTTGCGTCATTCTCTGATTACTAGTACGGCGTGATTCGGCGCGCAACAGCATTACTACGTGGTGGTAGAAAAGAAACAGAGCATCAAACAGAGGTACCGTAACAGGTGTAAGCGAAGGCGAGACAGGAATAAAGAAGCGAGAGTGGTCGAGAGATAAACGCGAAGCGGTTTGAGAGCACGAGTAACGCGAAGTGATGCTTCACCAATCAACGCATGTTTTTCCGCGTGCAAGAATACTTTGGTCGGAAAATCGGATGGTGGAACCACCAAATCTATACGGGGTCGTTCCACGCTGTTTCTTTTCCGGATGCTTTCTACCGTCGCGAAACGGTCAGCGATAACAACTGGCCAGTGATAAAGTGTTGCTCACCGTAATACGTTGTGTGTCCTCCCTTCCCGGTGCGATTTATTGCTTCTAGCGGAACTTTACCCGCACCACACATTTGTGTCGATAGTGCGTACCTGTGTCGATGCGAATGAAATCATTTCCGGTGCCATATAGAAATATAGTGAGCAGAAAATTTATTTTGTTTTATGTTACCGGCTACCGGTTCTAGTAGGTTGTGATTGCTGCGCTGCTCTAGTACTCAGACAGACGGGCCAGTATCGATTGCCGTGTTTCACGGAGACAAATCTTAATTCTTCAGCACATTCCACAAGTGGTGGTAGCGTGTACGCGTGTTTGCATGAAAAAAAAACTTTATCTGGAAGACAACTTGCACTCTCCGAACGTGCACTGTGGACGATTTAACTAATTTGTTCATCTTTTTTCTTCTTCAATTGTGCAGTGAATAGTTTGAAGCGAACAAGAACAATATTCGGTTAGGTGATTTGTTGTCATGAAAAAGTGAAATAATAACACATTCGAAAACGCTGCAGTACTACCCGGAAATATAATGACTGCCAAGAACGCCGTCCCACAGGCTTCGGAAGCCGTGGCAGCCATCGGCAACAACGAGGGATGTGATAAAGTTGTGCTAAAACGCAAAATCACACTAATCAATGGAGTTGGCATTATCGTGGGAACTATTATCGGCTCTGGTATCTTCATATCGCCTACTGGTGTATTTGTGTTTACCAGGTAATAAAAGCTTTACGTGTTGTTTTGTGAAATCTACACACGTGTTTTGAACATTTACTAAATTAATTACATATCTGGGCAGTTGCTTAAATAATATCATAGCGTTTAATTAATGATTGCTTTGGTAAAAAACTAACAAATACCCAAGAATTGAAGACGAAAGAAAGGACGATGTGAAGAAGGAGAAGGACTTCTGTATTCGGGTAGCTGTTTTTATGTATGTTCTGAAACGAATAAGAATATCCCACAAACGGAAATTATTTAATCGGTAACTGTACGTGGGCGTTACGAAAAGAACATTGCCAAAGCAAAGCTCTCTCGATCGGTAACCATCGCAACGGAACGGTGCGAACGAACTTTGCCAGGTCTTGGCCAGCATTCGATGGATATTATCTTTGGAGTATCTACCCAAACTAGTATAAGTTCGTGGTGTGATTATGTGCCCTCTTTATTGTACCTTCTACTTTTATTCTTTTCGGATGGACAGAAAACCGGTTTTGCTTCACATAATTCTACGCCGTAAACGATGAAACCGATTTCCATTTTCATTCCTTTGCTTTGTAATACCAGCATCATTCTCATACACGCTCATTCTTTGCTCTGCAGTGTATTATAATGGTTAAAGCTCACATCTGTCCGTTTCCTGGTACATCTTTCCAGGTCAGTCGGTTCTTCCCTGGTCATCTGGACGCTGAGCGGAATCCTGTCGACGCTGGGTGCCCTTTGCTATGCTGAGCTCGGTACATGCATCACACGCTCCGGTGGAGACTACGCGTATCTTCTGGTCGCTTTCGGGCCACTTGTTGGATTTCTACGTCTCTGGATGGCACTGCTCATTATTCGCCCAACTACGCAGGTACTCAGAAACCATGACAAGGGTGGACTCGTGTTTATTTTGTTCTTAACCCATTGTTGTGGCCTACATTGTACCACGAACCACATGCTATTTGAAGATGGCACATTCAAATTCTCCTGTACAGAAAGTGCGCGGAAAAGTAAGCGTTTGCATACGTTAAACCACAACACCCAACCTCTGCAACATATTATCCACAAAACACCCAAAAAATGGCTACGATTCATATCCTGTTTTTTTCCTCATCATCGATTAAGAATAGCGATACGAGATAAAACCATTTTTCCAATCCATCATGAACCAACTGTTGCCTTTACTTGTCTGATCCATTCGGACCGGTACTTCAACACGGTGGCAAAGATTAATTATTCATCGCCTCCGGATGATAATACACCATCCGTTCCTAGCCATCATGAGATGACATCGCAACTCCTGTGTTTCGGTGGTTAATTGACATCTAATCCCCAGGCCGATATGCAATTGTAACTATTCTAACCATTTGCTTGTACAGGATGCTTCAAACAGCAAACGTTGTAGTCAATGAAATGGTTTTCCCTTTTTCGATTGCGATAACAAACCACCAACACGACCACGGGAAATTCACCCTCCTTTCTACGGTTTTTCCTCGCTAGATGACGAAACGGTGGACTGCTCATGGAAAATGATCTCGTTGCTTACTGCGAGCATGTGTGTTGTGAGCATCGAATGGCCATGAACTTCCAATCAAGTGCTACTGCCGCCTGTAAGCGTAGAGTCTCCCGCAGGCAAAACTCTGTCGGCTTCTCTAGCATCAATCAATGCTCGAGCAAGTTGGACAAACAAAGTGAAAAGCCACTTCTTGATTGGAAAGTTCTCCATTCCTTGCCTCCAATTGAATTACGGGTTGAATTGATTGAGACCGATTCTTTTATCGCCATTTTTTTGTCGTACTTCCTTCAGATTCATGTATCCCGGTTTAGTAGGAATTCCGATTTAGTAGGAAATATTGCCTTTTGGTCTGTTATGTTAGCTGATACAAGCTGATTATAATATAATGAATGACATATTTTTCATAGCAATACGTACTAATTTCGACTAGTAGTAACATACTTTCCTTATGTTCTGCATGACTTGCCTTTGTTCATTAAAAACTGTACGATTGTTCTAACTGTGTTTCGCTATTTTTTTGTGTATATTAAGGACAAATATACAAATATTTTCCAAGCAGTACTGAGTACTGATGCGAATTAATTGAAGTAATGAAACGTGTAGACAACAATTCGCCTTGCAAGAACACGATCACATTGAACACTTCAATAATTATTCTCTATTACCTTCTATTACCTCGAAATCTGTATCCGACATATTATATTCGTTACCATAGCCAGTTATTTAAGTCGAAATTTCCTTTTTCCTTACTTTTGTCCTGAACCTACCGAAATTAAAACCGTTAACAGCTCAAGGTCTTTCGAAGCTGGTGCTAGCGAAATCCATCCATAACTGATGCGTAATGTTACACAACATTACGTGCTGAGCAAGTCAGTATGTAACGGATCAGAACGGAAAATATACCGCAAAACCACTATCGTCAGTAGGGCATACATTCTACTTTAGTCTAACGGGAGCAGGATTTGCATCCCCGTTCGGATAACACCATTGAACAGATTCATTGGTTGATTTGTGTTCGCACATTGTCCGTTGCTATTTATAATAAAAAAAAGTCTCTTTCCGTGAGGCCAAGGTAAAACCCTCGGTCGAAACACGTTAGATAACGTCAACAACAAGTCCATGGAAGGTAATTTTAAAACATGAAATACTATTTTAAAAGCAATACCTGCTAGCCTTTCTTGGGGAAAAACAAAAAAAAAAACATACTAAACATAAAAAACGCTTATCAGTGTGTAGGTCGACCATTAACGTTGGTTACTGTTGGTTAAGGAATACGAAAAATAAACCTGATGACGGGAAGGAAGGAAACGTCGGTCTTTATGTCATAGAAATTGGTATCTTCCTCATCAAGACAACAAGTTATGTTCCTCACTCTTTCTTATGACGCATTCTTTGTCAACGCTTTTACTGTACCGACAAAGATATGATCTACGTACTTTATCTCAGTTTTCTTTTGCCTACTACGACAACCGTCAATCGGTTCGAGTGGAAAAAATAGAACAAAACAATAGGTCACATATATGGGAGTGGGAAGTGTTTTCCCTTCTTTATTGGTGTTATTACTGTTCAGTTTATCTCACAATCTGATACTCCTTGGTAGAAAGGTCTGTTAGCGGTAGTGATAACAGTTGGACATGCCCTTTTAATTGCTCGCAATGGGTTTTAATGATGTGGACCTTTCAATCCACACACCGGATGATGCGATCGTCACGGTTGCGCGGTTACACATTTTGGTCGATTTGGCAGGGTCGTCGGAACTCCTGTTCGTACTCATGAATCCATTTGTTCGCCACTGTAAATATATGTATAATATTGCGATTATTGCTTTCAGTAGCAACTGTGTCTCCTTTGTGATAAAATGGCGCAACAAGTGCTTACCCCATTTGGATCCAACGAACACTGGACAGGCACCGTGTAGAGTACGTGAATCGGTCGTTCCATTCGCGTGCAAATTGTACCAAAATATTGCGGATCCTTTACGTGGGAACACACCGACACCGAGCTCGGGGAACACAGTGGCACCGCCGATGGCGACGTCACTCAACTAAAATGATTGTGGTAAAATGTGAATAACTTTCGTTAAATGTTGCTTTCAAAGTCAAAGTTCAATCCGACGCACATAATACATCACGGTGGCTATTCGATTTCCTTTCCCAACCGCTGGATAAGCAACCTTGCCTTCCTCCGGCACGGCGTAATCGTAATGGGGCAGATAATGTCCACCGACACCATAATTTCCGACCTGCAGCTGTTCGGAAGCCGACATGGCTAGATCAGTCATGTCTTCTGTGCGCCGAGTGATGATACGGACCACTGGATGCATCACATCATCGAGCCAACCGTTGTTGCTGGTGCGCGTTTTAGAAACTTTCTTTACAGCATCATCACCTACCATCGAGCGGTGTAACAACGGTTTGGCAATATCGAGCAGTGTGGCGATCTCCTTGTCGTATAGCACCTCGTGGTACACAACGATAACAGGATCGTGGTTGAGCTCTTCCAACTTTAACGGTGCGATGCGCAGAAACGGTGT
Source organism: Anopheles marshallii (assembly GCF_943734725.1). NCBI lineage: Eukaryota > Metazoa > Arthropoda > Insecta > Diptera > Culicidae > Anopheles > Anopheles marshallii. The sequence goes on along the minus strand of NC_071326.1, from coordinate 52,694,792 downwards.
CCGATTGTGTTCGTACCGGCAGCGTAATTTGGCGACGTCCTTAGTAGGGCGTTGATAGTCACCACGACACAAGCTGGGATAGAGTCGATAATTTGCATCCGGTACTGGCGGAGGCAAACCGTACTGTTTCTTGTAGTCGATCCATTTTTCCAGCGGCTCCTTGCTGTTCAGTGCCCGCTGGTTGTCCGGTTGCAATTTTAACACTTTTTGGGTCAGTTCTAGGGCCTCGTCGTACTCTCCCTGCTGGGAGAGTGCGTAAGAAAGGGAGTTCATGATCTCCACCTTACTAACACCAGGGCTTTCCGTTGTCCACAAGCGCAATGCTTCCCGCAACCAGCTAACAGCGTACCGATAGTTTGCCGCGGTCGTTAGCTTGTTGCCGATTTCGTAGCATTCGGCCGTTCTCAGCTGGCGGCCAATCTGCCGATGGAGCAGTTTACCGCTTGCCATGTCCTTCGTGTCGAGCTGATACATATCCTGCAATCGGGCCAAACCCTCCGCCACTCCCACCGCATCGTCACTGGTGGGCATTTCGGTGTTGTTCTGTAACTTTACCCCGACGTCCAAATCCATGAACACCCGGATACGTTCCCAATCGTTGACAAGCCGGTTAACCAGCAGGAAAGCGCTCGTTGGATTTGAAGTATATTCAACTTCATTTTTTAATCCCGCATTTAATTCCTTCGCAAACCAATCGCGCTGCCGGTGCAAGAACTCGATCTTTTGCTCGTGCAGTTTAATGTAACGGTCGAGACTGTCTAGAAATGTCTTTTCGAGCTTTAGTAATTGCCGCATCTGCTCGATCGAGGAAAAATATTCTCCATGCACATTTATCCACGTATTGCAAAACAGCCACCAACTAACGGATAAAGCTAAAAGTTTTGTCACTGCTGAAACAGCCATTGCTGCTCTGGTATCCCGCAATCAACTTCGTGCTGATGGTAACCACACAAGCTATGAGCCACGTTCAATGTCTATGCACACTGTACAAAGTAAGGATGACAAGTGGCACTAGACCAACAGCGTCCAAAATACTATGGAGGCCCAATTTTCAATTACTGCATGTAGCGGTTAGTTGGTAAACCTTTGCCACCTCTGCACAGCTGCTTCAACTCTGCTTATCTTATCGCTATGACCGAACTTTTTGGTTGTACTTCTAAAATAATGTCCTTTTATCGAAAGATCATGTACATACGATTACATCCCTTATCAAGGTACAAGTTACAAAAAAACATTGTACAAGGCACAAAAAACATGATCGTGCAACCTTATGCACAACCGGAACAATCGTACTTCGAACGACTCCCATGCAGTTTACATGGTGCATAGTTTTTTTTTTAGTTCTACGGTACGTTATATTAACTTAGCTATCTTACATTGATGCGATAATGGATGGTTCGATGATGTAATATGTATCCCTTAATGTACCGTATGTATCTTACAATAAGGGAATACTCAAACAAAGTACCTATTGACACAACTTGAAAATCATTATTACTTTGGCAGTTCGTCAGCAGTTGAAATCTTTAACCTTTTTTTTTTAAACATCATTACTGGCTATCAGTGAGTTGAATTGTACCCAGAGCCGTATATTTTCGGGAGCGGCCTATTGATACCAAAACCCATCCAGATAGTTGCCCTCCATTCAGGCATTGTCATTCGCAGCAAAAAATACCTTGTTTGGAGGCTCATGGGGTTATGTTGGTCTCACAAACGTTGAAGAACTTTTATTGTGAGGATTACGAAGTTAGACGCCCATTGTTGCTTTTAATATTACACCCACGCATTCCAAAGCATTTCTATTTACCTTCACATAATGTGAGCAAAGCACTAACGCAAAGCTGTGGATTTGTGAAGTTAAAGGTCATAATCATGTGAGTCAGTTGCATCCGCTTTAAGAAAACCGGGGTAAGCATGATCGTCTGTGGCATTAGTGCGTTACTATCGCTGAAGAAATGGCTTTAGTTCATGGAGTAGTTGTCGTCGAATGTAGTTAATATATTCCACAACAGCACTTACATTGTTAATACGAAAATTATCGTATTTCCTGCCATAAGAACCAAAGCAATTGAATATGTAAAAGGTAGATGCAAGGTGATACGATTACGCATGCATTCAGTAATCAGCAACAGGTTTTGCAACCGCTGTTTTGCCTCTGTTGAAGCCTACAGTTACGCGAACTCATATTAGATAACTATTCGACCTTGGACCATTTCTTTAATGAATGTTAGGCCTCATTCGAACATGATATCTTTTCAGTGTAAATTTTAGATATACCATCATGTCTATTGAATGCTATTCACATACAGTGGCGGATCTAACGGTGGCCGGAGTAGGCGGCCGCCTAGGGCCTCGCCGTGAAGCGGGCCCCGGAAAAAGCTGTTAGGAAAAGTGTATAAAGTCTAAAAGTACTAGTGGGGGCCCCAAAGAGTAACACAAGAGGACTCTGAAGAAATTGGAATAAAATCCCCCTCCTCCCCCGGTCAACAAATCCATCCATTTGAGGGCCTCTAAGCTAACCAAACCGCCCCCCCCCCTCCCCACCCACCATAAACAATTTTTAAATTTGATCATGGCCAAACCACCCTCCCCCCAGAATTTTTTAAATACGTGCCAAAACTATCATTCCGCCCAGGGCCTGCAAGGGGATTGATCTGCCACAGTTAACATATCTGTAACAATATGTTGGGAGCTTGGCGGGGCTAATCTCAAAATAATAATTATTGAAGCGATAACAATTTTGTAAATACGGCACTACGGAACAGATATATTCGCATCTATATTTATATTTTATTTATATTTTCGTTTCAGGCAATCGTAGCATTAACCTTCGCACAGTACGCGGTGAGACCGTTTTTCGAAGATTGTGAAGCTCCAGAAAATGCGGTGCGCCTTCTGGCGGCTGTTTGTCTGTGCTTCCTGACGGCCATCAACTGCATTTCAACCAAATGGGCAATGAAGATACAGGATGTGTTTACCATCGCAAAGCTAACTGCCCTCGTGTCCATCATTCTGGCCGGCATGTACTTTATGGCAACGGAGTCGCTCGACAATTTCCACAATCCCTGGGAAGGGGATTATGCACTATCCAGCCTTGCTTACGCTTTCTACTCCGGGCTGTTTGCCTTTGGTGGATGGAATTATCTGAACTTTGTTACGGAAGAGCTAGAAAATCCGTACAAGTAAGTAAAGAAAGGCTTAAACTATGTGTTTTCGAGTATATTCATTATAAAGCGTTTGATTTTTTTTCGACCGCTCTTTTCCCTTTCCCTTATCAGAAACCTTCCGCGAGCTATATGGATCGCAATGCCCATGGTGACCGGTATTTACGTTTTCGTCAACATGGCATACTTTGCGGTGGTATCGCGGCAAGAAATGCTCGCATCGATTGCCGTGGCCGTTTCGTTCGGTAATCGTATGTTTGGTTCTGTCGCCTGGCTGATACCGATCTTCGTCGCCCTCAGCACCTTCGGTGGAGTAAATGGTATTTTGTTCACATCGGCCCGCTTGTTCTCTACTGGCGCCCAGGAAGGACATTTGCCAGCATGGTTCTCGCTCGTTCATGTTGACCGACAAACACCAATTCCGGCGCTTATATTCACCTGTATCACTTCGATCATCATGCTGCTTTCGGCCAACGTATTTGTACTCATCAACTATTTCAGTCAAATCCTTTGGCTTTCCGTTGCGGCCAGTATTGCCGGATTGTTGTGGTTGAGGGTTTCAAAGTATGAATTGTAGTTCATCAACTTGTACACGAACATATTAATGAATGTTTATTCTTTCAGGCCCAACATGCCACGACCGATTAAAGTAAATTTGGCCCTTCCAATAATCTTCCTCATCTGCTGTTTGGGCTTGGTGCTGTTACCATCGTTTACCGAACCATTCAATCTGCTCGTTGGACTTGCAATAACATTATCCGGAGTTCCTGTGTACTACGTGTGCATTGTGTGGCGCAGCAACAAACAAACGAAAAACGTGATCATGCGTTGGATCGAGCGTGGCTGCCAGATACTGTTTAATGCAGCCTTTGTCGACTGTCATCACGATCGAAAACGGGAACGAGAGTTTTCCGAAATGCAAACGAGCATTGAGGACAAAAGCGTTAGTCGCTAGGCTACTAGCTGCTGAGGGGTTGAATATCAATACGCTTACTTGATTTCTTGCTTCAAAAAGGATTTAACACAGGACGATTCTGAGACTGCTTCCAGCGGTAGTGCCAACGAAACGGATGATGAAGTGATGTTTCTTCGCAATTTTACTTAAGAAAAGTGGTACTCGAAAGAAAAAAATTTTGGGTCCACAACATGAGATGTTCATTTTTATACTAACATTTGTAAATGCGAATCTCACATATTGATTTCAGTGCTTTAAAAAGAAACGAAGATAGAACAGCAGCCCATCAAGAACAAGTTAAAATCTTCAAATTTTTTAAGGGTAGGGTACAAAAAATATACAGACAGAAGGTAGGTCTTAATCTGTAAAGATTAACCGACAAAACTCGTGAACAAAACAATACACCGTGTATCTGCGACGAAGTAGTTTCTGCTGAAGGTTTACTCTACGATCTTTGCTTATATCAATGTACTTAAAGTAGTTAAGATAAATATGAAATAAATAAGCATTGTTGTTTGAATTTGTTGTTTTCGGTGCTGAATTCAACATGACGTGACGACGGGAGACAGAGCCTGTAATTACGATAATGAGTTCATCGCCTGGCTCATCGTAGAATCCATGCCTTGGAGGCGTGCGTAGCGCAGCTATCTAATTTCTGTATGTCGTACTCAACAAATGGGCCAAAATAGTTTCATAACTATTGTTCAAACAAGATTTTGCCCTTAACTCCCATACAGCTCACAGTTGTCGTTACCTTTATAGGAAATCATTCCCAATAGCGTTGTTAGTTCATTACAAACGTTTGGTTCTAATTTCACGAAGACCCGTACTTGTCAGTCTGAAAAAATAAATTGCGTCGTTTGACAATCGCGATGGCATAACCTCCTCCACAACGTTCACAGTGATTTGACAGCTAGCAGAAATGTTGTCCTGCTGGCACAACACGAGCTCTTCCAAACAAATATTTTCCTACTAGCCATTTGCGTGTCATCGCAATCCCGGATTTAGTGCAAATTTACATCCTTTTGCAACGTTTTGTAGTGGCTTTAGTGCACTTCTGGATACCAACACGATCATGAACTAGTTGCAACACATTCGTTTTGCAGTATTTCGTGTTGACATAGAAAAACCAGAAAGCCTCGCGTGAGTTGGCCCCTCGAGTCATTGGTAGACAATAGTCAACCCTTACGATCGGAGGTGTTTCCGACGCGATACAAAATTTGTGGGTTTTTTTTGGTAGCGCTTATTACAGCTTTAAATCGTCAAGATGGTTTTAGCAGATTTAGGGCGTAAGATTACGAATGCGTTGCATTCGCTCAGCAAAGCGACGATCATAAATGAGGAGGTGTTAGATTCCATGCTGAAAGAAATCTGCACGGCACTACTCGAGGCAGACGTTAACATTCGGCTGGTGAAGAAACTGCGCGAAAATGTACGATCTGTGATCGATTTTGACGAAATGGCCGGTGGATTGAACAAGCGACGTATGATTCAGTCGGCCGTGTTTAAGGAGCTTGTCAAGCTTGTTGATCCCGGCGTGAAACCATACCAACCGATCAAGGGACGTCCGAACGTGATCATGTTCGTAGGCTTGCAGGGATCCGGCAAAACGACAACGTGTACAAAACTGGCGTACCATTATCAAAAGAAGAACTGGAAATCGTGTTTGGTTTGTGCGGATACGTTTCGCGCTGGTGCGTATGACCAGATAAAGCAAAACGCCACCAAGGCGCGCATTCCGTTTTACGGAAGCTACACGGAAGTAGATCCAGTCACCATCGCACAGGACGGAGTGGAAATGTTTAAAAAGGAAGGTTTCGAGTTCATCATCGTGGATACGAGTGGTCGGCACAAGCAGGAGGAATCGCTTTTCGAGGAAATGTTGGCTGTAGCCAACGCGGTCAACCCGGATAATATTATTTTCGTCATGGATGCCACTATTGGGCAGGCTTGTGAGGCCCAGGCTAAAGCGTTCAAAGAGAAGGTGGACATTGGTTCGGTCATAATTACGAAGCTAGACGGGCACGCCAAAGGAGGTGGTGCATTATCGGCGTAAGTGTTGATTTGTGTAGTTTGTACGTCATACGGATGCGATTTCATTTCTTTTTTTCGTTGCGCAGAGTGGCAGCGACAAACTCTCCTATCATCTTCATCGGCACTGGCGAGCACATTGACGACCTGGAACCGTTCAAGACGAAACCTTTCATTAGCAAACTGCTTGGCATGGGCGATATCGAAGGTTTGATTGACAAAGTTAATGAACTCAAGCTAGACGACAACGAAGAGCTTATCGATAAGATCAAACATGGTCAATTTACTATTCGAGACATGTACGAGCAGTTCCAGAACATTATGAAGATGGGCCCTTTCTCGCAGATCATGGTATGTTGTGTGTTATCGTTGAACATTGATTACGTAGAACTCACTTTCATGCTTACCACTTTGCAGGGAATGATACCCGGTTTTTCGCAAGATTTTATGACGAAGGGTGGCGAACAGGAGTCCATGGCGAGAATCAAGCGTCTCATGACGATGATGGACTCAATGTCGGACGGCGAGCTCGACAACAAGGATGGCGCGAAGTTGTTCAGCAAACAGCCAACACGCGTTACACGGGTAGCGCAAGGATCGGGTGTGATGGAGCGCGAAGTGCGCGATCTGATATCACAGTACACGAAATTTGCGGCAGTCATCAAAAAGATGGGCGGTATTAAGGGACTATTCAAGAGTGGCGATATGACGAAAAACGTGAACCCAACACAAATGGCCAAACTAAATCAACAAATGGCAAAGATGATCGATCCCCGCATGTTCCAGCAGATGGGTGGTATGAATGGTTTACAAAACATGATGCGACAGTTACAGCAAGGTGCGGGCGGTCTGGGTAATCTAATGAGTGGGTTCGGTGGTAAGTAGATAGAAGACCATCCGAGTAGAGCATTCAGAGAGTAGAGTGCAGCATTGGGTGTCTGCCGTACTTTTTGCGTTCTTTAACCTGCTGTATGGTGATTGAAACGTGAAAAGTGTTTATTTTACTAATCTGTGCAAACACATTAGGGCACATTGGTAGGATCGCTACGAATAAATGGTATGATTTTGTTATCCTATGTTGAAAACGTAACAATTACGTTCTGTCATTGCATTATTACTGTGAGTTTATGAAATCAATTGTACGATTCCTGAATATACTGCAATGGATTACAGTAATATTGGGCAATTCGCACGTAGTGTTGCAAACTCGAGATGTTGACGGCTAACGATGTACAACTCCTTATCAGGATTTAAACACAACTTGGTTCAATCGCTTTCGGAAAGGATCAAGGGAAAGGTTTTCTATTATAATATATATATATTTCTAATAGTATCCATTAAAAACATAATTTATGTGTCCCTAATCAATGAGTTTCCATATAACGCCAAGATAACGCTTCGCTCAAATCGAGTGTTGGTCTCAGAGCCACTGTAATCGACGAAGAGCAAACGCTGTCAAAATGACAGAAAAGGGACGATACGGCTATTTCCAACTAGTTCAGGGTGAAATATTTGTTACAACGAGCCGGATTTCCCTTTCCGCTTGGGACAAGTAAGCAAACAAACATGCAATTAATTATATACGGTATTGTATGACTTTTCTTTCTAGGTGATACACTGACATAGTACGTAAGGATCGCTTAAGAATAAAAATGGCCCCCAAACAGTGTAGCGGTGCGTGGTTGCTGCTGTTGGCAACGATTTGTAATTTCTGCATACTGGTACTCACCGAACTGCCCCGTCCTCGAGGTGTTTCTATACCGCAGGCCAGCCTATATGAGGATCGCGCTGGTAGTGGTCAGTTCGTTTGTCTCGATGGAAAAAAGGTGATACACCGAGAACGCATCAATGACGATTATTGCGATTGTGACGACGGTAGCGATGAACCCGGGACTGCCGCATGCCCGGGCGGTTTTTTTCATTGCACTAATGCCGGCTACAAACCACTAAGTATCCCAAGCTCGAGGGTAAACGATGGCATCTGTGATTGCTGCGATGCATCCGATGAGTATGGTTCACAGGCTAACTGTGTTAACACGTGCAGCGAGCTTGGGAAAGAGGATCGAATGCGTGAGAAACAGCGGAGCGAGATGCTGAAGTCGGGTAACCAGCTTCGGCTTGAGATGAGCCAACGGGGGCGAGCTTTGAAGGATGAACAGCGAACCCGGCTGGCCGATCTCGACAAAAACCGCGCCGAAGCTGAAGCACTGAAGCAGGAAAAGGCAACTCTTAAAGGTGAAGCAGAAGAGTTGGAAAATGCGGCCCTCAAGATGTATCGTGACCGCGAGGAGGAAGCGAAAAAACTGAAAGAAGAAACGGAAGCAGTGAACAATCGAGATGAAGCCGAAGAAACCTTCCGAAAGTACGATTCTAACCAGAATCAAATGCTCGAGCTTGTCGAGCTGCAAACGCGGATCGTATTCGATCGCAATCGGGACGGTGCGGTTACAGAAGATGAGGCACGCTTCTTCCTAGACGAACGGGATCAGGTAGATTTTGAAACATTCGTAACACTATGCTGGCCGCGCATCAAACCGTTTCTTATGATGGATTCCGGACTATTTAAACCACCGAGCGAAGAGCGGGGCCAGGAGGAGGTGCTTGAAGAAACTGAAGAAGCGGAACTACAGAACTCCGAAGGATACGATCTGGAGGGTAGCGAACCCAGCGATCCATCAATGAAAGATATCGCGTACGAAGATGATGAATATCAACCACACAACGGTGATGAGGAGGACGATGAGACGCTCGATGAGCATGATGAAGATGAAGGGGAGGATGTCGGCGAGGGAGAGATTGAAGCGGCAAAAGGTGCTGAAAAGCCACCCATCGAGTACGATGCCGTCACTCAGGATTTGATCAACAAGGCAAATGAAGCACGCAATCAGTACACGGAAGCTGATCGTCATGTGCGTGAAATGGAGCAGGAAATTCGCAGCATAAAAGAACTGTTGGACAAAGATTACGGTAAGGAGGAAGAATTTGCCGCCCTAAATGGGGAATGTTTCAACTTTGAGGATAGGGAGTACGTGTACAAACTGTGTCCGTTCGACAAGGCTAGCCAGCAACCACGGAATGGTGGGGCCGAGACGAGGTAATTTTTTACCTCCCGCTATCTTAAAATCGTGCTATTTCAATAGGATTATATGCTTCTCCTTCTAGATTGGGAACCTGGGACCGATGGAACGGGCCGGGAGATTACAGTGCTATGATATACTCGAACGGAGCACCTTGCTGGAACGGTCCTCAAAGATCCGCTTTGGTTCATCTAGAATGTGGACTCGACACAAGAGTTCTATCGGTCGCGGAGCCGAACAGGTGCGAATACGAGTATCGTATGCAAACGCCGGCCGCTTGCTTTTATCAGGATGATCAATCGAACGGTCCCAAAGAAACGCACGATGAGCTGTAGTTTTAAAGCGCCTGGATGCGATCTGAAGCATCTGCAATACGGATGGGAGAGCATCGAACGCGATGAGGTTCGTCGCTTATCATTCGTCAATTTCTGGATGTGCTGGATGTTCCGTAGCATTGCCAACGATCGTCCTAATCGAATCAACATTCCCTCGCTCGTGTGCGGCTATTTGCGAGAGAAAATAATCAATATTTGTGTTTGGAACGGAGTTAGATGCGAAAATGACTGACAACACGTGTACATCGCGTGATGGTAACATTAATTCTTCACATGGCGGTACATTCGATGTTTACTTTTTTATTGTAGAACATCGTTCCCTAGAAGAAAGAACATGGTATACATTTAGAAGAATAGTAGTTTATGGTACGATTGTCAAACTGTAGCCATTCCAATGCTCAGGTCAATGGATGATAAATGGAGAGAGAGATAGAGAGAGCTCGCGCGAAAAGTGAGACATGTACCATTCAACTAATGGGAACCGAAACAAATCTAATAGCGTTGGTGTTTTTTTGTGATTGTCGTTCGGTTCGGAGCCACCATGTGTGAGTAAATTTCATTTATTGGTATACAACATGATTAAAAATATCTTCATCGTAAAAGACACCGCTCGGGAAGGGTGTGCGAAGGGAAGTATGAAAACACGTGCGTTTTATAAAACGAATAGATGAATAATAAAAACAAAATTATCTACGTTAAAAAGGAAAAATGAATGATGTTATTGTTAAATGTAGCCTATATTGTAATCCAAACATGAACTACCACCAGACAAACTAAAAATAATCGACAGCCCCTAAAAATATCACATATATGGAAACATCATGATCACTACAATGATCATCCTTCAAGGAGGCTTCAATCCTCATTACTCACTCAGCGGTTTTGTTTTTATTTTTTTTAAAGAAAAAGAACACGTTAACGACATTTCCGTAAGTATTCAATTTAATTAGATCTTCGAATTTTATGTTTGTTGTTTGTACGCACGTACTTATTCAAATGGTTACAAATGTCTCTCGTAAAGTTTCGCTTTCCATTTTCAGTTACGTTTTGTATAAGAATTTTTAAATTGCTTTCCATTTCCTCGTGTTAAGGTTTAAACTGTTTTTCGTTATATCTTACATGTATAATTTTCACTGCAATATTTGCTAGATCCTTCGCGTAAAAGCCTTATCAATTTTGTTTTTCTCCTTACTTTTGTATAAAGATTCAGATTAACATTTTACACCTTTCGAAAAAATGGGAATGTTACATAGAAGAAGGTGCATACAGAACACGCAAAATTTGTTAGCTCAACGATGATCGAACTAAAACAAGTAATAAATATAATATTACCAACACAATACAATTATGCACCCTGCTCGCACAATACATCGGTGTAAGGTTTGGCTCGATTATTTCTCACTCACATTTGCTTGAGTCGGTTGAGTTTCTCTTGGTACTATTACTATACCAACATGCTGTTAGGGGTATTACAGCCTAGCCACATATAAATAAAATAAAGCTTTGCAACAATTCCTACCAGTCAATAATAATTAATGCTGATCGAAAAGAGATACTACATAATAAAACAATACACAAAACGTAAATAGCAACTGAGAAGACTGGATTTAAAATAAAACAAACAGAAAAAAACAAGTGTAAATATAATAAATCTAAGCTGTTGTTCTTCATGTTGGTAAACAATACTTTCGTTAGGAGCGGTATAATGTTAAGGTACGGTGAACATTAGGAAGCACTATTATATGTACAATTGAACTGCAAATTTAGACAAATAGACAAAACAAAATACGCGTAGTATTGATCCGGTACTGAAACTGTCCCATTATTTTGAGGCAAACCGAAAACACTATTTTAAACATAATAATACACAAAAAAGCATTTTGCACAAAAATACCAGATTGCCTACATCGTACAAAACGCAAGTGCTGAGAAATGTAAAATTGAGAAATATCAAGTCAATTTTAATAGGCTGAAGCACGACATTAAGCATTCGTTGTTGGGGCTATCGGGATTTTTTGTTTGTTTGCCTCAAACATTTTTCTCGTGAATTTTATATGTAAATCACATGAACGACCAGGATTCACTGCAGTACGATGCTACTTTTTTTTTCAATCTCTTTAATACGCATATGAGACTCGTTTCGTTATTCCTCGTGTCCATATATGGTGGGATACTTACTAGGGATCTTTCCCGATCAGTCCAATATATTATTTTAATAATCGTCGCTCAGTGTATAGTCTTACGCAGTTCATTTTCATTGTTTCGTTTTATGCTGTTCAGCCACTTGTTTTTGTTTATCTCGCTTTTGTTTTCGTTTTTTTCTTATCTATCTATATTACCTCGGTTCAAAGTTGTGCAGAGCATTGTGCTGGTACAATGATAGATTCCGATTTGTCCTAACACTTGCACGTTCGAATAAACTATATCAATGCACACAATATGCATGCAACGGTGATTTCAACCACGATGCAGTCGCTGTGAACCATTAACTGAAAATACAGTATACAGGCAAACAGATGTTCCGGCTCATTAGTTGTTCTTCAAAATAGGCACAATGCAGCGTGTTTTTTAGGTGCAGTTGTTAAAATTACAATGCTAAAAAAAACTAAATTTCACAACAAACGCCATTCAAGTTGAAGTGTGTTCACGATTTTCAACCTTAGAATGGAGTAAATAATATCGTAATCGCAATCAAGCTCTGCAGCAAACAATGGCAAATGTTGCGGTCCCGTAGCATCGACATTAATGATTCGTTTCACAATTAACAAGCGGTCATAACAATTAGCTTTAAAAAAATATATATATGCATATAAATAGATCAAAGCTGTGTGTCAGAGATAAAATAATCACTTTTCAACTCGGTTGAGGAACAAGGGCTGGGGAAAATCTTTTACACTTGAAAGTAATCACCTACAGCGGGTGCCGTTCCATCGCTATCCGGTGTGCCCATCGTTTTTCGGGCATTCGGGATCCCTGCCGGCGTTAACGTTTGCGTGCCCGGTGTCGGAGTTGCTGTATCAGAATCCGTTGTTAGTGAATCATTCGTTAACGATTTAGGTACACACTCTACCCCGCCGCTTCCGCTGCCTGTAACTCCTCCACCACTCTCATTGTGGAGCCGTTCGTAAGGATTTTCCGTAACATTGAGATATTTTACCGATTCATAGTTGGGGTCTGATTCACTCCCTGTGAGTGACTCGTAGTTGCTCGATATTCGACTCAGGCTGTTGTTGGTCGTTACCGTGGTGTTGGTGTTGCTGTTGTGCTTACTATATCCAATCAATTGATCCGGAGAGCTAGTACTGCCGTCACCATCGCCATCCGTCGACGAAGGAGTTGTGCGTGTTTCCGATATGCTGGAATATCCTGGTGATGATGAAAGTGTCCCCATAACCGTCCCAGTTCGATCGGCCTCCATAGTCGTGCCAACACAACCGGGTGGACTGGCACCCAGACTTGAACCTCCCATGACGATTGCTGCCGATGGCGAAGGTAACGTCAGCGTTCCGGACGCTGTGTGAGGTATGCTAGAGTATATATCCGACTCGTCGTCTGGTTCCAGGTTGTTGTTAATATTTGGTTTGCGTTTTTTTGCTTCTTCTGTTATGCTTGCGTAATCGTGACCTGGTGGGGGATTTTTTCGCTCCGAAATCACGCTATAGCCAGGATCGTAATCGTCCTTCTCTTTGATGCTGCTGTACCCAGGGGTACTGCTGTCTGTATCTTCATCCTCCGCTGTCCCGGCTCCTCGACTTCGTGTCCCAAAATCCAAACGATTTCTTGCGCCGATTTTCATTGCTGAATGGGCTGTCTTTGCCGTCTCACGTATGCTACTGTAACCATCACTATCACGATTTGTATCACCGCTATTTCCTCCTCTCAGCTTGTTGAAACCTGATGGATGACTTGCGCCTGATGGTTTACTGCCGGTCGGACGCAATATTTCGTAGTTTGGATCCGAGTCCGATTCTGTGCGATTTGAACCACGATTCAGCGTCTCATATCCGGGGTCATTGATGCTTCCACGCGTATCTGGCAAACTTTCGTACCCTGGTTCGGTGTCCGCTGTAAAAGATCGTTCATAATGCTCGTCAATACCGTGACATATTTCCAGCGAACCGAGAGACACTTTTTCAATACCTTGCGCTACTACCGCACGCAGTGGGGAGTTTACCTCACCACTTGTTAGCAAAACATTCGCTACTGTTGCCCCTCCACCTTCAGCAGTATGGTTGCGATGCAACTTCTGAATCTGCGCATAATCCGCTGATTTGCGTGCTGCTTCCATGCCACTCTTTACATTATCACCGGGAATAGTTTCATAGCCAGGATCTTTGCTTTTGCAATTACCGGTGCTATTGCGTTGTGCTGCGATCAGATTTCTGCTCGGAGAACCACTGGGCAGCGAGCTGCTACCGTTAAGCGGAACCATATCTGAATCTGACAGCAACTGTTGCTTCAGATGCTGCGCATCAAGCGACCCATCTTTCCGTAGCGGTACGGGTGACGAGTTTTGCGATGGTACTTTCGATAGTTTATTCTTTTTCATTACCTACGATAGAAAAAATGGAATTATTAGTATTGCTGTGGTTAACGAAAGTTGCCTGAGAAAGATCTACATGATCATCATCATCGTCATCATCATGATCATGATCATCTACATAATTCATAATGTTGTATCTCCCACGGTCATTTTAAGGTGGTTGTTTTAGCAATTTACAGACTCTGATAAGTTTAAACGACATGTTGGATAACATACCTTGGCGTACATTCCCTCCAAATCTTTCGACGGACTTTTCTTTTGTTTGCCACTAACTGCAGAACCGTTCGGTAGCATTGTACTGTCAATGTCTATACCAGACTTGTTTCCAATGTTTTCTCTATTGAATGCTGATGCACCAACACCGCTACATTCGATCACAGAGGCAACGGAATTACGCCCTGAGGTTGCAATCGTAGTATTCGATGATGCTACACTACCGGACCCGATCATCGATTGATTCGAAGTGCTGAAGAAATTATTTGCCTGATGTTTTAATGTTTTTGGCGTTGGAGGTAATGGGCTGTTCGCCTGTCGCTTCTCTGGTTTCGGCGAGCCTAAATTCCCTACCGAGCTGGTGCAGCTCGAAGATGATGCCTGACGTGAATGCTGAACAAAGGTTTGTGCCCTTAAGCCTCCACCTTCGCCGGAAGCCGTTGATGGAACCAAATGTGATGGAAGTCCATGCGTGTGCTCATCACCTGACGTTACCATATTGCTATGATTGCTGAGACGATTCGGTGCTGTGGAATTCGTTTTGTTGTTACTGGAAATACCCCCAGAATCAAGTGCATCGTTCACGGTTGCATGTAGCGCCTGTACTGATGGTGGTTGTGGTCTGCTTGACGCACCCGTATTTATTTCGACCGACACGGTCATCGCGTTGGGAGGTTGAATTTGGGCGTACGTTTCCGACCCGCTAGTGTACAGATCGCCTTGATTACCAGGATCATCGATCGCGGCATACATCTCATCCGAATCATCTGACACAGTAGCATAGTGCGAGTCGCCCAATATCTGTCTTCGTTTGGCGGTCGTTTGGTTCGGCATATTTTGTGGCAGTAAATTTGCCAAAGGTTCCCGCACGCTTATACTTGTGTAACCCTCTGGTTGTGGGAAGATAACAAACGTTCATTAGCTTATGCCGTAACACACACTTTTAACCACAATAGCACCATACTCACTTGAGGAATCTTGGGAATCTCCACTAAAATGTTGCGATGGTGGTTGAACTATTGGAGGGGTCATGTATGGTAAATCTTGACTAGCAGACACACGTCCAGCGATCGCAGACGCAGCCGGAATATCCTAAAGAGAGAGCATATTCAATAATTTGATAGCTAGTTATACCTCTGTACATAATTAATACAATGCCAATAGTGAAGAATAGTTTGGCGGGATCATCGCAACGGCTTACCACGGTTGAAGTATCTCGATCTTCTATGTTCTGAGCTGATTCACGGCGTGAAATGGGGCTCATTAGCTCGTCATCATCGTCTTCGTCGTCATCATCATCGCCATCCCGCGGCTTTGAACGACTCGCTGTCCCAGAAGTTCCGCTGGATCCTGCCTCAAATACAGTACTTCCGATTGCTGATCCAGGCTGCACTACTTGCGCATACGGATGTTCCATGCGACGTAATTTGTCGTACGCATGGGGGGGTGATCTGACTCGAGCATAAGGAGAGCTGATATCATCTGCCTGACTAATTGAACTGTGCTGAGAGACGCTGGTTTGTTTTTTCAAGCTAGCTGATGCTGTAAAGAAAAACATATTCATAACATAACATAGAATAATATATATATATAAATATATATATATATATATATATATATATATATATATACAAGAATGATATGGTAATTGGATACAATTATCGGAAAAATTACTTACGACTCCTCCCTTGAGGCAAGTCCTGGACCTTGTCTCCAACAGTAGCGTACAATTCCGAATTATTATCACCTGCTGGTTCAGCTATTGGTATATCAGGCAAACTTCGATGCGGAGCATTGGAAGTTCTACCATTTTTGTTTGGGAATATATAATGAAATGCAAAACAAAAGTCATTATAATATGAATCTCCATTTTGGCGACCATTTTATCGTCATTTGCTAACGATAGTTCCATTAAATGAAATTCCGTGTTAAGAAATTAAGAAAAATCGACAAACCTTTTGCTGCTGCTTTCGGTATCAGAACCAAACCCACCGCCAACACTGGCTGGGCGTAGATTCGATGCATTTGCCATGTTTGTTCCGTGAGCACCATTACCAGTGTTGGCTTGCACATTGATTGCACCGGTCGAACCCGAAGATAACAAAGTGTCCTCGGGATTTGTGAGTTTTACATTACCTTCTAGTCCAAGAAGATCATTTCTAAAATGATCGCGATGCAGCCGCAGCACCAACAGCAGCAACAATACGGTTGGGTGTATGGGGATTTTTCAAACATGTTTTTGTTTGTGATACCGACCATTCGTATGGTCAGGTCAGATGCAAGCACACGCAAATACAAATTCATATACACACGCACACAACATCCAGCAAACATCAAACAGTGACAAAGAAAGAAAAAAAGAGAGAAAAAAACGATTGTGTACAAAACTATTCCAATTAATAATATAATGCTATGTTTTAATTCAACGCAATACCATAACAACACAGCTTTGGCAAAAGACAAGATAGTGTCATGAGAATAGTGCTATGAAAAATAATGGCGAGGAGTCCGTTAGTTTGAATTAAGTGTAAATGATTCCAAGCGAATTTAGGTTTTTATTACGCTTCCTATGAGCTATGTTTCTATTGCTAAGTGAGTCATTATATTTTATGCCAATGATGGTGAGAACAGTAACAGTTAGGCAATAATATCGATAACGTTAACAAAGCTTATATTAGAAAACTCCGTTAGTTAAAGTATTAAACCAGTCCGTAGATGACGTGCTACGTGAAATACAATAAATCAATTATTACAACCATGACTACATCTCCATGATGATGTCATGCATGGATTTACATAGCCACGATGAGTTGGATAGAAATGTGGCAAAGCATTTTGATATGAATTTCTTGTATTACATACTATATCTCAGAATACCATGAACTGCAACAAACAGAATGACAGTGCATTCCCGGCACCTATAACCTGTTCGCTTGTCGGAGTTTGTTTCTCCTTTGCTTTAAATTAATTAATAAAAACCAACCCATACTACCAAATATTACACAACATTCCACACACAGCTATGCAATTTGAAATCGAGAGTTAATTTAATGACATTGAGGATTTAATGATGAAAACACATGATTCATTTTCCCGAAGCTTACGCTGTACATGTACGCCAGTTAACAAAGCAAACCACACTGACAAACTAATTGTATAAGTGGAAAGCGAAATGAAACACTTACTTGATCTCTTGTTTACGCCGACAACAGAGACAGGATAGTATAGTGGTGATCATGCTGACCATTACTACGGCCGAAATCGAATACAACCAGAATGCGTCATATCCCAACGCTTGAAGCAACATTGTTATGTCAAGCGATAAATTTACCGACCCTGGGGTTTTGCGTCGCACATATAACTGGAAACACTAAACTATGCAGGAAAATAATCCTCGGAGATTTATCTTGCGATCGAGACCCACTTGTATGTGTATGTGTGGGCCGGGTGCGATGATCGCTCAGCTTTCCTCTATGACACACGGTATTCAATGTTAAATTTTCCCTATTTTACGAACACTTGCATGTAGGCCAAAGGGCCAATTCGATTTGATTCTGGGACGCACTTAAATCACGCACATTTTGTTTCATCTCTGCACACGCACCTGCATGTAGAATAGAATCAACATTAAAATAACATACTATCGCGTAACTAAGTACTAAGTGTAAGGCATCAACATTCATAATCGGTACTAATGACTGTGGAGTTCGGTGCAATATTCGCAACATCGACTGCATACTACGAACCGTTCAAAAGTTTCACATTTGCTAGAAATGTGACACTTCGGAATGCATCATATTAAAACAGTACGCACGCACGAGTGCATCTTGAAGGTTCGGGCACTGCATCTTTCGTCCACGAAGTGAAAAGTTCACCGTTCTCAGTAATAATTACCGGTGAATGCATGCTGCAGGCTTCCAGCCGGCCAGCTGTGTCGATTGCAGAAAACGTAAATGAAACATTGTTTGGTAAACATTTACTTTCGCACACACACCTACAGCCTCCTAGTAATACGACACAACACGCACAACACAACTACCATCTCAAGCTGCGGATTTCCTTTAGTACACGGTGTATGAACTTCCCACAGTTTTCACTGCATTCTCGCTGTGGAAAAGAAAAACTAACGATTTCTCCTTGCGACATCGTTCGCGATTGCTCCACATCTCGCTGCCAGTTGGGTCTCTTTCTCTCACTCTTCCCCTTCCTTTTTGGAAATTCATGAATGTTCCCTATGCGCGATATCGATAGCTTTCGGACACGGATGTGTAGGGCAGGTGGGCGTGTTGACTGGCGAGCGGCGGTCGGGCGAACCGTGCACTTCCACCTGCTTCTCTATCGTAGCTAATCCACAAAGAGAAAGGTGCCGAAGCATTACGATAGCAATGTGAGCAAACTTTGGAGAGATTTTTCTATCGGAGAAACAGCCGTCTTCCGATCGGCCCGTACAAACCGTGCACTGTGCCGATCGGCCCGTACGAGCCGTGCATTACTCTATGCGTACAAACCCGCGGGGTAACGCGGCACGGAGAGAATAGGCAACAAAACACTGAAAACGGGAACAAACTAATGAAAGTCGGTGCAATGCTCTGGAATTCAAAGCGAAACAAAGCGTATACTAAAGCATAAGTATTGGTTCCCAGTTGTCTCCCATGGCAGCATCACAAAATATATACACTGGTGTGTGCGTCGTAGGTCTCAATAATAACGCAGTTTTGATTGTCTGTTTCATGATATTGTAACATATACGCTTCACTGTAAACTATTAGCACGAAACCATCGATGACTCAAACGAAAAACAATCTGCATCAATTGCAAATCACTACTTTCTCGCTTTACCTAAACACATCGTAGAGCCTCTCACTTCGCTCCTACGAATCCTGCTGTTTTCTTTTCGACTCACTAAACTTTGTATTACAATTTCATCGAAAAACTTAAATAATCACCTATTTGCACCATTCATTCCCTTGGTCCATGGAATCTACGGCAGGGAAAGTCTATGCTACACGTTACGGATTATCCCAGCACTTCGCGGAATCGAGAAAACATACTTTCCTTCGCTATGGTTACGAGCGACGATCTTTTCGAAGCTTGTCATCAATCAAGTGTTGTTGAAATGCGTCGGTGTGCCGCGTGCTAGTTTTTTCTCTATGGCCTGATCCAAACACAGGGTGGTCGAGCTACGAAGTGAATCATGCCTTCTAAACGCATTTATTGTCATCAGCACTTGACGCTTCATTCGATTTCGTTTGAATCTGCCCACATTTGAAAAAGCATGGAACGAGCCACACGTTTTCATATTTTTAGCGCTTTTCATTTGTTAATTTGTTTTCCTTTTTCTGTATAACTAATATTCATTTTGAAATGATGTAGACAGAGAGATGTGTGTTTGTACGCTTTTGTTTTTTGTATAGGTTCAGCAATGTACAAAAAGTAATCAGAAATGGTATAAATAAAGCTGTGTAGCCGACACGCGAGAGAGATTCGGACGATCATTTAATCGAATCATAGTGTTATCTCAGTTTTGTACAAAGTCCATGTTTCAGAGGCGAACAATTCTCAACATATCATTATGCTAACCAATATGCGATCGGGAGCGATGTTAGCCCCTCGATATGTTCTAACGTTTAACAGGCTGGATTGTCTTCGACGGTATATCGACATGTGATCGATCTAATACTAATCGTTGCTGTGCTCATGTAGACTGTGACTACGAATGTGTGGTACCTTACCGATTTAAGGTAAGGACCGATACCTGGAACGCTGGTCAATGGTTTCTGCGAGGTTGCCGTAAAACAGGTCCTTCTTCTCTTCGACCTTGTCTTCGGTGAGGCCGTGAACGTTTGTCAGGGCGATATTAAAGCTTCGGCCACTCTTTTTGTTCACATCGGTTCTCTGCCATTGTATTTCTTCTAGGGCTACGAAGTCCATATTTAGTTTGGCTATGGTGTCATCTAGTTGTTTTAAGGCTCCGGCTCTATACATTAGTTGTGCATTCTGTGGGTCCATAAAAATCGTGGTCCTGGGGTATAGCGTGGTTCGGTTACCGTTAAATTCGTTTCGAGAATGCCTCAATTTTTTTTTTAGTCTACAAAAGATTTTGAGGCAGGATGACTAGCCCTGCGTTCAAGCCCTCAATCAACTGTGGGACCTTCATGAGGATTCGAATCCTAACCAATTGCAAAGTGCACAATTGTCTAATCTTCTTATATTTCTTATTGTTATTAATTTGTTTGATTTTTTGTTTGAAATTAACTCGTAACTAAAGACAAACCGATTTATGTAAATTCAAGGATCTGTGGGAAAATCATCACGACACTAACATCACGTAATTCAACCAGATACCTCCTTTAAAAGCAATAATTCAAATGCAGCGCGTGTTTGGTTTGGTAATATAATGTCCACATTTCCCTTATTATGTATTGAAACACTTCCTGCCAAACACCAAGACATTAAGGCAATCCCGGGGATGGGGTAGATGTGGCTGGCGAACTTTATCGTCATTCAACTCATGAAGAAACAGTGCTCCCCCAACGTGTCAGTAGGCGCGGAAGAAAGGAGCCTACTGATAAGCGACCTGTTACTATCTTCACACAAGATATTGATACTATGCCCCATCATCATCACTAGTGTACACGAAAGGCGATAGCAACGTTAGCGCTTTTCGATAAACATTACTTCCCAGTTAGTCCGCCGTTTCACCTCGTACGAGTTGTGTAGCATATTTGAGTCGGGTTTTTGAATTCTGACTTTACGTAGTTGGTGAGTTGCCTTGTTTCGTATTGTGCACTCTTCGTAAAGGACCACGATCTATTGAAACGGTGGCAGTAAGCTGGACTAAGTGTGAATCGTAATAAATAATTTTAACACTCCTGGTAGGCTCTATTTTGGATTTCAACCGATAATACTCGTCTCCATTACGTACGGCTGTGTACTATCTCTGTCAATCTGGAAACCAAGTACGTAATTATGATAAGAGGCACAGGGGCTAACGCAATACATCGAAATGCCGGTGCAATTCGCCGCAATTGTTTTCGTTTTATCGAAACTCGTATAGCTTTGATCGTGCCCATCGGCAGATTACACTTGGCAGAATCTCACTCTGGACACTCTGTGCACTGAAAGTAACGTTTTTCTGCTGTTGAATCGTTCTAACAACATGTTATATTCTTCCCTTTCAATCCATTACTATCGTCACAGAAAATGTTGATCTTGTTTACCAACATTCTGGAATGGGCAATACTAGGGTAGCACACTTGTGCCTGATTGTTTGTCTGGGGTGGCTTCCTGCTTTCCACTGCACAACGACTTCGAGCACGCTTCTCGCAGGTATGTAAACCATCGTACACTCAGCATGGTTTGTTACCGTTTCTAACAAAGGCTGGACACTTGCAAGTGTGTGGTGATTTTTTTCCTGAGTGCTATATTAATAATACTTTTATTGTACTTTTCCTTTGTCCGATTGCAGCTTTAACTGATAACTTCACCGAATGTGGCGGAACAACTTGCAATCCGGAAACTGAAGTATGCAGGGAAGAGAGCTACTGCGAGTGTAAACCACACTTTGAAAATGTAGGATCATTCGAATGTTTGCCTTGTCCGGGCGAAGGACAGCACTGTCGGGGTTGCTGTATCAGCGATGCACTTACCTGTTATCGTGCCGTTTGCCAGAGATGCTCATTGGATAGTAATGGAAATTGCATGTAAGAATGGGCTATCGGTGCGCTTTACTGCTAATATCGGATGTTGATTGAACTGTGGGGGTTAGAGATCCGTTAAGCTGTTGCATTTGTTATGTGAATCGGGAGAGCAGAATGGTGAACCAGAATTTAATTCGTGCATTCATGTTCTTTTGCAGCAGCCAGGAATCCTTGTTTTTCTTGACCGCTGCTCAAGTAGCGCTCGCCACCGCTATGGTACTTGGTGTGATTTCTCTCAGTTTTCTGCTGTACAAAACCCTTCGTAATCGTTTAAGGTATGAAAAAGGTCGCCCCTTCATTATTTGCGACCTATTGTGCTTTTTTAACAATTGCGTAACATGTGCTTAAATAACCATGCTCTTCCAAACCTTTCTTTGCAGGCGCAACAATCAAGTACTTGAGAGCGAATTCCGCCAATCAGTCGTCAGCCGTGTATCGTTATCATCGATACAACAACGCGTCATTAGGCGCTTACGAGATCGCCCGCCGAAATACGAAACGAGGCACAATTATGAGTACCAGCAGAGACAAACCGAACGACAGACAAGTCAGCAAAGCACATCGACCGATAATATTGAGCAACGCAATGCTACACCAATCGATGGTCCGCCTCCCGCATACGATGGTGATACGGTATGATGTCGCATGCAAATGCACATTTTTCAACTGTAAGTTCTCCGGCCATTCTTATGTTTAACCCATTTTTTCAGGTTTCGCTAGCGGAAAATCCACCACCTTACACGCAAGAGCAAACCGATGGGCAGGTCGGAAGTGGCATTGCCGTCATCGATATTCCATCAACAAACGCAACTGAGCATTCACGATCTACCGATGGGACCAATGATCGCAGTTCAGGAAGCGTTCAAGGAATAACGAACCATGGATTCGAGCCGGACAAAGTTGTCACATCTCCGTCACAAATCCCAAATCAGTCTCCGAGTAGTGAAGAAACTGATGAACGTTCCAAGGATGGGTGTTATGATATTCCCCTAGTCAGTAGCAATGATAAGACGGTCTACATGTAAGAAATACCGCGAACCCAACCGATTTACTACGTGCGCTGGAGCTTTTTTACAGCAACGTTGTGAAGTATTATGATGCATGTTAATTTTGATTTTATAAAAGGAAGACAATTACTTCCATCGAGGATCCAAGATACTCCATGGTCATTTTATTACCTTTTTCGTCGATTCAAAGCAAAGGTACACTGACGGTTGGCAGTTTTCTAGTTCGTAAGGGCTTCCAAAGCAGCTACAACATCGCCCCGATGTACCCGCAGGGTTTGCTCCGCTTTGCTTCGGGTAATCTCCATTTCACGGATCTACAGCCATCCGAAAACAATATCAATAAGTGTATTGTTAATTCAATTCATATATTTATACGCATACTTACTATCAGTTCTATGTCCTCCTTTTTGACGTGAACTTTCTGTAGTTCCCGTTCCATGGCAAGCTTTTCTTCATTTTCCTTGTTACGTTTATCTTCAAACAAGTTTGCAGCCTGTGGAAAGGAACACAAAACGAATGATATCGAAATTCGCAAACAAGCGTATATGGGCAACCAAACGATCGACTTACGTTGGAACACAAATTGTGCGATGTGATCTCCTTTTCCTCAGCGTAATCCGTCACTCGTTCCAAATCTGCCGCACCACCATCGTGTTTAGAGGATTTCTTTAGTTTTTTGTCGGTCGCATCTTCTACGCCATTCACTGCTTCTGGATCAGCCATTGCGTTCTGTTGTGGAAAAGTGCTTGGAAAACTATTTAATATAATGAAATCTCCCGGCGGCAAGAACGTACAAAATCAATCCGTAAACACGACAACCACACTTTCTCAACTCTTTGACAGACAACTGAAACCGTCACAACATTACAGCAAGGTGTGTAGAAGGTTATAATTTTGAGAATTATTTTTTTATGATCCTAGGACCGGAACTATTGTTTATACATTAGTAATATGAAATCCGATAATTTCATACCATTCGTCAACGTGCAGATGTTTTCTCAACAACTTCGTTACGATAAACTTCGATTGTTAACCAAGGTTTATAGCCTTTAGGAAATAGCTTATTTCATTTTTGATGGAGTTTATTTATGCTGCCAACGTCATGCAACATAACCATGCGTGTGCCTTTGTGCATTTCTCCCTGTGCAAAGTTGTCAAACGTTGTTGATAAATAAACCAAGGTTCGGCGGTGGTACTCCAATAATTTTGTAATAAAGTTTTGAATTTGTAATAAAGTTTCACAAATGTCTGCGACTTTTAAGTTGTCCAAAAAGAAATACTCGCAGCAAGAACTGCGACGTATAATGAGCGAAACGAAGGCGTCTAAACAGCAGCAACAACCAGTCGGCGATTCGAACCGAATTGATTCACCGCTTGCAAAATATCCTTTTCCAAAGTTATTATTCTGAATGCGAAGTTTAATTCTTGTTATA
The DNA here is from genome assembly GCF_943734725.1 of Anopheles marshallii. Lineage (NCBI taxonomy): Eukaryota > Metazoa > Arthropoda > Insecta > Diptera > Culicidae > Anopheles > Anopheles marshallii. The sequence continues at coordinate 52,670,334 of NC_071326.1, read as the reverse complement.
CATGAATATATTCCTCATACAAGCTGTACGAAGTGTATTCCTTAACTGATAACTTAATCTACATACGTATAATGATGCAGGACAGTTGATGTGCGTTCTTTGCCGGTCTGTGGTACGATCTGCTGTTGTTTGGAAAGTACATCTTAACTCGAAACAACACAAGGAAAACATTGAATTAGCCAAACGGCTGAAGGAAACTTCTGCAGAGAAAAAACCCGCAGCACTACTGAAACGATCCGGAGATGCACAAGCTGGTATTGACAGTGTGCCTGTAAAAAAGATAAAAGGAATATTGAAGAATGCGACACAGTCAAAAGTAATACCAGACGAATTGCCGGACGAGTTTTTTGATAGTTCTGCGGCAAACACTTGCAGTACCATCCACTCCTCAATACGTAAGGATCTCGTCAACATCAAATTACCCGAAAAACGTCGTGAACAGCGTGCCGAATCGATGGATCTAGACGAAGCGACGATCATCAACGTGGGTGGATCGGGTTTAGTACCAGATGAAGAAAAATTGCCAGAAGGATTTTTTGACGATCCCAAAATGGACGCAAAGGCTCGCAATCAAGAGTATAAGGACCCGGATGACGAGGAGTGGGAAAAGTTTCAGAAAGAAATTAAGGAAGCGACTAACGTTTCAATGGCTATAATAAGTGAAGAACAAGAGGAATCTACAGCCGAACGGCAAATAGCGGAGATAGATGAACAAATTCGCAATTGGTCCCGCGTTTTGGATTTGGAGAAGAAGAAGGAACAAGTTAAAACAATGAAGGGAGCCATATTTTCGGTAGGTGGTACAAATCATTTAAGCAAAACGGATCGAAGCATGCAAACATCCGTCGATGATGATCGCGACGACGACGGTGATGATGAGGAGTTTGATGAATTTTTAGATTGGAGAGCGAAGAAATCGTACAAATAGATCCAGGAAGTACATTGCAAAATGGCAATCAGTTTCTATTAAACGAAAGAAACATGGAAACAATCTATGAACCGATAAGTAAAACTGAAAACTATTCTTATTTATAATTCCCATATGATAATTGCTTTTGTCTATTATCTTAAAAAAATTATCTTAAGAAAGTGTATTATCTTAAAAAAAAAGTTTTTTTTATCTCTAGAAATCATCTGATATCGTAAAATGAGAACTTAAAACATACTTACGTTATTGCGAATGCATAGGGGTCGTTCAGAAAAGTTAGAGCATTTTTAAGTGATCTAAAGCAAAACCTACATTGGAACAAATCCAGCTCCGGCGTCAGCTTTGACTTATTTCAGAGACACATAAACTCTGCCCAAAGTTGGCGGCAACGTATCGGTTGCGTTGTAAAAGCCGGTTGAAGGACGTAGTTATATTGTCGAGTATTATAAGCTTTACGATGACCCAATTGCTTAGATGGCAACTAGGCCGGTGATTCACATCACCGAAACGGTACCAACCGCTCATCCGAACAGTTCCCTCCCAAGTATACGGAGAAATTGTAGACATGATCGAGTAGATCCTTACGCAGAGAAGATCACAAGGCAAAAGGTCTAGATACACGCTCAGCCAAAAGCGATTACAGAAGTAAGATTAAGAGATTATGTAAGTTACACAAAAAAACACAAGTAGTCAACGTAAGTCATCATTTTTAGCGATGCTACAAATACAAACACTCGTTGTGTGGTTTTGTTAGTTTATGTAAAGTAAATAAGTTTCATTAAAAGATTTTAGGTTCTGTAAAGTGATACATCTCAGCTAGATTTTTCATTTGTCGTGTTTTCTTTTGTTTTTTTTTATGTTCATAGTAGAATTGTTGCTCTTATTTTAAGTATGGGCATGTAAGTCATCATCGGGTGCAGTTTGGATTTACAATGCGACAGCTGTTTCTTTTCCTGCGCATTTCCGTGCAGCTTTGCCGTTAGCGTATTTCGATGCTCACATCACATTATCGCACACACTTTCAATGCCTTTATGTTAGCTTCATTCCTTTCATCCTAGAGCAGCTTATTTAAAGATCTGGTGTAGATGTGTGTCTGCTTAGTGCTGGTTAGTGGTTTAACTTTCCTTGTATGCTGTGTTATGCATGTTTTTGTTGTTGTTGCATGTGTGTTAGGGTGGACACATTTTTGAGAAAGTTTATATACGTTTTAACGCATATGTTAAGGTCGTGCAATGTTGTCACAGTGTCGAATGTCGTGTGGCCCTTTTTTTTTACATACTGTCACAGACGAATGTTTCCACAGCAGCCTGTAGCTTTGATGAAATCGGAATAGAAAAGTAGAATTGAACCAGTTAGGAAAATAGAGTTTCTTATATCATTCCGGCACGTTAGATTCCCGTTCGGAAAGATAGCACACACCTTGTATAATAAATAGGAGATAGGACAGTACGAGTGGATGCTAGGAGTGGCACCTTTTAAAATAGTTCCCCAAAAATACATGTGTAATGGTAGGCATTTTGATGAAATGTCCAATACAATTTTATTTCTGGCTGATTCCACTAATGCCTAAGCTACTTGTTTGCTGGTGTTTGCTACACAAAAGAATATACTTCAAAACCAATACTTAAACACGATTAGCGTTGTACACAGTTGTCGTCGTTTCATGATTATTTCACTAATGTTTTTTTTGTTGTTGTTTTACGTTTAGGTTCATCTGATTCTACTATCACTCTACGACTACAATCCATCTAAATAGTACTGAAACAACTATTGGCTACGCTGCTTTGTTGTAAATGAGAATTGTGCGAAGGATTTTCCTTAGCGCATTTGTGGTAAAACTAACATTACTAGCGAATTCTTTTACGATCAGCTACACAATCAACTGCTACACAAACAGGGCATGAAATCAGGATGCACCTCTGGCTCATGGTGGAAACCAGCCAAATCCTTTTCATGCAAAACGCGAGCTAGCCTTTGAAATTCTTCCCCAAATTTCAAATTACCAGGCGTTTTAGCGACCTTTCCATCAAGAAACACACGTGATCCATGACGTTCGTTATCCACATGATGCCAGTGTAAAGTACATCAAAAGTTAGCAAAAACACATATACGCACTTGGCGACCATTAACAAGCGGCAAATTGGAGCAACAGTTTAAATTCTACATTGATCTTCTGGTACCGTTGGTCTCATTTTGGCTAGTTCTAAAGTTACGTAGTTCAGGAACTGCTTACTTCTCTAGCCACATAGGTTTTACGTTCGGTTGTTTATTTCACTCGTAAAGTATTCGTTTGCTGTTCTAAACTCTACCGGTTATCTCCTATTTACTACTACTGGTTTGCTATACATCATTCCGTTTGTTGGTTTCGCTAGCTCAAATGTCTGTTTTGTATTCGTCCTTCTTCATCCGGCAACTGATGCAGACTGCTGTGAACGTTGTTTACTTGTTCTCTTGCATAGGATGTACGTGGCAAAAAAAACGTGGCTGCGTCGTGTCGAAATTCAAGCGACACAATCCAACTAATACATAACTGGCTTTTCAGTGGTGTTCGCACCTTGCTGCGCCCAGAAAGTGTTTCTAATGTTGCATTAAGTTTTGATACTAATGTATGTCTATCTGCCTCTAGCAACAGCGATGCAGATACAGGCGCCACTTGTTGTATTGAGATATAAGTTGAATTTAAACATCCTCCAAAATCTATCCATCTACGACAGTTATCCTTATGTGCTGGTTTTGTTAGATTCTAAGCCTGTTTTTTTTTCTTTTTTTTTGAAGTTGTGTTACATATGTTTTGTCTATGCCCAACTTCTTCACTTTCCTTGTGTCACCATTTGTTGTTTCTTTGCTTAAAGTGTGCGTATTCATTTTAACTACGTTACTTATATTTCTTAATGCAGTAATAGTTGATCAAGAGATAGATTTTGTTTATGTATAACTTATACGGTGTTTGTATATATATATATTTACTTCAATATATTTTGTTTTGTATAAAGCCGTCCTATTAATTGTAAGATTCTACTCATCTCACCTTTTCTCTCATACATGTATGTGTATGTATATCTCGAGAAAATTATGTCAAGTACATTTTGATTATTTTTCATTGTTTACTTTTAATTTTGTTTGGATCTGACTGCAGGCAAAGGGCTATTGGAGCATCACGCTGCGTATGATGCGGAATCATGGTACTGCCGATGTATAGTTGGCTGTACGCCCACCCAGTATCATCACCTGTACGTGCGTAAGGACGATGCATATTAATTGTTTCACCGCTGAAACAGCTACTATAAGAGAATGGCTTGTATTAGTGTACTCGGTTCTACGATCATTCTAATCGATTTGTCCGATTATTCCTCACAATTAATGCTTGGTTGTACAAGTACTTTTTGACTTTTTTTGTTTCATTCAGTTAAAGCTTTGGAATATATTAGATTTTTTACGGTAAGCTCATGCATGCCGCTACGATTTAGATAGGTTATATGGAAATATAGTACTTTACTCGGTAAGGTGTATTCAAATATTACGGAAGGATACGTTTTTTTTTGTAAATCGGGTCAATAACTAGTTTTCCGATGTTTACTACACAACGGTCACTGTTTTGTTCTATTGCATTCATTATTTACTTCTTGTGATTTGGCATGCGCGGTTCCTTGGGATGTTTGTTGCACGTTTGGTGTAACCATCGAGAGTAAAAGAAAATACGCAGCATATACACCGAATATTTTTCCTAAAATCTTCCCCTATTTTACGAAAAATATTCAAGAGATTATACGTCTGACTGTAAGGTGTAAAGCGGTGTTCATGAGTAAATAAATGTTTGTTTCCCCAAGGATACCGCAACAATCCATGCAATAATAGTGAGAGATGTTATTTTTAACCCACTTTCCGATTTTATTGTTTTTTTTTTGGTTGTTGCTTTTTTCATATATTAATTTCATTTGGCAGCGCATTGCTTGTAAAATTGTATTGTGTGTGTACGAGTAGTTGCTTTAGGAAAATAATGTTAAAAAGGTTAGGAATTCGCTACATTCTGCTGACCGATACTCATCATCAGTTCGTGTGATAGAATTATATTGGTGTGTTTGTTGTTTTTTTTTAAGTTTTTCAATATTTTTTAATGTTTTTTAGACTTTTTAGACTTGTTTTGATTTGACTTTGATTACGATTTTAGCATCTACAACCTAAGCTAACGAAACGAAAGTTCTAAGCAAACGTTCGTTCCGCTTATATCACATGCAAGTTATGGTTTGTAGTTGTCTCTAGAATTTGGTTACACTCTAAACCGGCTAATATTTGCCGGTCGTACGCAGCAGCAGCAAGTACAGAAATGGGGTTGATTTCAGGTTACTCTTCGAACGTGAATCGCATGTGTTTCCATTTGTTCCACAAATTCGGTACCATCCCATTCCTGCTATCCATGTAGATCAGTGCCGGGATAAGTGCCTCAGGTGTATGATGGTGCGGAACGGTAAAGCACGTTTAGCGTTAAATGACGTTATTCGATGTAAAATGTTTTTTTGCGACAGCAAAATGCACATTTAAGTAAAGAATAATCCGTAGTAACCGACAAGCGATGAGAATGTGGATCGAACATGATTGAACAGTATGGTGTTACGGGAAACAAACTCAAATTTTAAGCCATACTTATATCACTATATAACGTTCTAGAAACGTTTCGCTATTGGTGAGAAAGCGCTTCTTTATGTCCTTTTTAAAGCATTCGATGGTGAGTAGTGTAATCCCGACACTAATTGCTCGATACTGAACATGTACAAATGGTAAATGCCATTTTGTAGGAGCAAACATTTTATCTCAAAGAGTTTTTTTGCAGTTGAATAGTTAATTAAATGTTACCTAGCGTATTTATATGTAGTAATATTTCGTTCGCTAATCAAACATTTTATCAGTTTTGTTCATCTACTTCTCCTCTCTCTCTCGCTCTCTCTTTCTCTCTCTCTCTCTCTCTCTCTCTCTCTCTCTCTCTCTCTCTGGGCTGATCACATATGCGCAAGATCGGTACATTATTTAGTCCCTACACAGAAACGGCTCTGATTTAGCATCGAGTAGCCGTGCGACTTGTTTCGTATTATGTTGCTATCTCATGCAATTCTTTACGTCGTTTATTTTTGTTCACTTGTATCATTATTCGATTCGTTACTAGTGTCATTACTAGTGTATCAGTATTCTCTTTCTTTTTTATCACGGATGATTTTGTATGTAGCACGGCAAACTTGTCCCCCCTCTCTCGTGATCATGATATTTGTTCGACATCCTTCTTCATCACTCTTCGATTGTCTTATGTAGTGCAATCCTACACGTGTTTGTCTGTTAATTTTATCAACATTTTCTTTTGTTTTGTCAAAATTGCGTGTCGAACGAAAGCTTAAAATGCACATTTTAAATGGTACACTACAGAGAGATTTTCCTTCAACTTTGTATTACAATTTGCATTATTTTTTGTTTATTTTTGTTTTGTTTTATGAAATGTCTTTTTCGTTTGCTTCAAGCACCGACAGGTAAGCCGTAGGAAAACGGATCCAAATGATAGAAATAGTGCAACTTTTTAGCGCCATTCTCCTAGTAGTTTCAAATAATGCGCCATAGCTAGATATCTGTTTCCACGCCATTTATCTTTTCGTTGGACATTTTCTTGGGCGTTTTTTCATTACCACTAGCACTATTCACATTTTTCCGTTTCACAGCAGCTAAATATGTCACTTAGCAAATATCGACTAGATTTGGTGTAAGAAAAATTCAATCATTGTGCACAAGTACTAAGCATTGTGCACAATCGTTTGCTGTTGCTGTAGTTTGCTAGGCGTAAATGTTCATTGTGCTTCTACTGGTTTGGGCTCTTTCGTGAAACTCATCTGCATCGATTAATGGTCCCTAGAATGGTGAGTTATCGGAAGCCGGATGGTTCACACAGTACAGTATTTAAATCATACGTTGTGCATTTTCCATTGCGCAGCAAATGCTTTTTTGCAGGGCATTCGATTAATGTGCGGAAAGTAAGCTTCACAGTTAAAGGCAAACTGAAAAATGCGCTAACGAAACAGTTATCCGTTATAGTTTTGGCGCTTCTCCGCGGTCTGATTTGCTTATACAGGCTTCTTCCAGTGCCCTAGTTTATGTTTTAATTTCCGCTATCTCCACTGTGACACTCTCGTTCGGGTGCGCAGTACCGTTGTCCTTTGAATGGTGGTTTGCACTACGGTTGGACTTGGTGGATGTTGCCGATGCATTACTGCTTCCGCGAGATCCTCGTCGAGAGCCTGTTTTATGTTGCGGATCATGTGTGTAAGTGTGTGTGTGTTGGGAATGGCATAGAAAAGAATGTTATTATGTAATTGTATAGTTTTAAATAGATTAGAATACATAAGAACACGAACCATCAAGTACAATAATTAGGTTAACGAGATACGTGTTAAATTTAGATAACTGATGATAGGGGAATTTCTATTGTTCTCTAAGCAGAACAAAATGGTAAATATTAACGGTACTACAACGTACTTCAAAAGAGTGAAAAAGAAAATGTTCAATGGGAATAGCAGAAGGGCATTTTGAATAGCTTCAGTCATTTTATCCAATTTCAAGAAGGTATATAAATTCGATAGTATACAAATCGCAGAGAGATTGTTGTTGTACATCTATAAGGCTGCAAAAGTTGCCAAGAGAAAGTCTAAAAAACACATAGCACAACAATGAACAACAGCATGGCAGAGAAACGTTGTTACGACTGTCCAATTAATGCACGTTGAAATGGAATTGTAGACGGCCAAATGAAGATTGATAGCGTTGTGGAGCATGCAAATAAATCATAGGCTGTGGTTTGCTTCATCTAACGAATAGTGTGACTTACGATACAGTGTGATTTTTTCAATGTCGAAATTGAACCAAACTACCAAGTTCATAGATAGATAATCCGAGTTCGGAGATTAACTAGAAAGTGTTAGTTACAACAAAACCGCATATTAAAAGCATTAATAGGTAACACAACTAAAAGAGCCAGTATTTCAATTGCAAGAATAGAGATATTTGTTCTAGCAACATTACTTGAAAGCTGTTAATGCAAATTAATACCTACTGAGTGAGCAGTTTGCTTTATTTATTATCTGGGCACACGCGTTAAAGCTGTTCTGTTTCTGATATCTTATTTAAACGCGGGATCTTTACTGCTGTTAAAAGGGCGACACATCGATGATTTGTAAAAGAGCTGATACATCAGCATGTGCGAAGAAGTAATCCGGTTAAAGAACCGGCATTCAATGATCGATGGTCGATCGACGGTTGTGTGATTAGCGTGTTACATGACGTTCATCCTCCGCAATCCTGTCCACAATGTTTAGCATTACTTGTACAAAATGTAGCAACCGAAACAACTTATTGTTTTACGTGTTGCAAAGTGTCCGGTGCCGGTGCCGCATGATCTTGCTGCTGGCTCTTTTTGCCATGTGAATGTGTCTCTGCGAAAAGTGGGACGAGTGATAGAAGTTTGGGGGTTTTGTGTTTGCAATTTTGAGCTGAACAAGCTTCAGCAATTAGAACCATTAATATACTATATATTTTACATTGTTTCATTGCATATAGATAGCATTCCTTGCCTTACACTCAGGTGCTGTACGGTTTGCATTACTATACTTATATTTCCACCTCATGTAGCGGATACAGACTGCCTGCATAGATGTAACAGAAAGTGGTAGGAAAAGATAAACATAGAGAAAAGAGAAAAAGAGAAAGAGAAAGAGAAAGAAAGAAAGAAAAGAGAGAAAATACAAGCAAGAAAGAATAGAAAGGTTCTAAACGAAAATTGAAAACAAACTAATAAACATTTTGTTGAACAAACAAAACAGAATTAATGTTGAGTGAATCCACGAATCTGGATGAAAGACTCTGAATCTGTATTCTCAACATTCATCAATGCTCAAACAATTTTAAAACGGTATCAAGATTTTACGCAAAGTTTATACACCTTCTGAAACAAGATTTTCTATTCTGAATGTAGGACAATCTAATTATTAAAAAATGCATTTATTTATTTCTTTTTTATATAATTTATAATTATATATATAATTATATAATTTATATATAATATAATTTTTTTTTCGTATTGTCAACGCCGCTTGCTTTAAACCTTTGTATCACAATTATCAAAATATAAAATTCGCAAATAACGCTTAGATCATAGCGGACCCGAAAGTAAAAACGAAAGGAAAAGGCGTTATGTAAAACTAAGTTACATGAGTTATATAAGACATATAGTTTTAGTATGTAACAAACCAACAACATCCACCAAGGGCCTATTGCGTCGGATGCTGCAGTGAGGTTCCAGAGGATAACATGTGAGATCTTACATGTAACATGTGAGATTACAAGAGCATCGAGAGTCTCCTTATCTAAGGTCGCATTCCAATTACACATACTATAAATATACGTTATTTACGAATTATATATTAGCATATTTGCCATTGGAAAATAAAGCTAGCGCAATTCGTCCATACAATTCAATATTAGCACGATTTGAGGTTGTTTTATTAGTTCAAAAATTCTTGTTTCAGGAACTAAACATATAAAAAATGCGTAATATTATGATTCCTTAATGATTCAAGAATCTTTGAGGTTTCATCAATGAAGATACATGAATGTTTTGAGAGTCGACTCAGCCATGAGAGTCGATCACTCTTGAATTGTACATATATATGAATTACTCTTCTCAAAAGGTTCATTAGACACAACGCGAAACAGAAACGCTACGATCAACAAAAAACAAACAGAATACTGTGTATTACATGGCGTTATGTACGAATTATCGAATAAAGTAAAAAATATGCGTGTGGTTCAATGTTGGAAGCTCATTTTGTCAAGCCTTTAAGTGAAGCATATAGCACTATTTGCGATTGTAGTATGCAAAGCATTAGCATGTTTTAATGATAAAAATTTGGAATGAACATGAGCAGAACGAGTTTAAATTCGTCCCTTTTTTCAAACGATTGAGAGCTATGTGTTTTTTAGCCAATCAGAGTCGAAGTAGCAGATCATTTTAAATTGCTTACATTAGATACCAATTTAGACAGCTTTACGGTTACGATAATGCTATGTTACACGTCATTCGATACTATTGAATATTTAAGACTATGTTATTCTGGTGCGACTGATTATGCCGAGATTGAACATCTAGAGCGTAGAAATGTGTAGAATTATCGAGAGCGCTGTCTAGAATACATAAGCATTTAGTGCGATGTGTTATTCATGCCGAACGAAAGGATCAATTAGCCGAAATAAAACCATTAACGATCAATTCAGCTGCTAATAGTGTTTGCACACATGTGTGTTGAAATGTACACACAGTCTGGTACTCTTGAAAAGAAATTACTAGATCACCAGTGACGAGTTCTTGTTACAAGTTGCGTGGTATGATGGGGTAGAATCAGAGCACAATTTATTCTCTGTTTATCTGGTTGGACGTTGTAAGCGCTAAAGCAGTTTAACATCATTCAAACTTTGTCATTGTTGTTGAGGTGATTCGTTTTCTTCATTTAAAACGTTTCCAACATAATCGTCATTTTCGATTAGCGTGAGAAGCGAATAGGAAATTCCTCATCAACGATCAACAATTGAAATTCGACGACAACCAGGAAAAGCAAAAAACAAATGTAAAAAGACACTAAGTTAGAAGAACAGTTCGATAGTGGCAGGAAACGACAGATGAAGAAAGATAAGGTCAGCAAAAAGAGCATAAGGCAACGACGACTCTAGGAACCAGGAACGAATAACGTTAACTACGTCCAAGCAGACATTATTGAATATGGACGGGACATCGGGACCGGATTCCCATATACAGACCTATCTTACCTATCGATGCATTCGGCGAATGCGGTCGCAGCGAGGCCATGCTGGGCTGGCGGGACGGTAACCGTACGGACATGCGTGATCCTCGACGCTCCTGGCCGTGCAGCAGTTTATTGTCGCGTAGAAGCGATACATTCATCAAGCGTGGATTCGGAGTATTGAAGATCGTACGATTTTCGCGCCAACGTGCTCTATACAGATGAGAGGGTGAATCAATTAAAAAATATGTTCATAACATGAAGGAAGCGTGCATCAAATATACCGTTGCGATAACTAATATTATATCTCTCGTAGAATTTATGAATTGCATAAGAATGATTTCACCAGGATAGTAAACACGATACAATGAATCACGAACTGGCCAGCATGTACGAGCAACCATGTTTTGTTACCAGCTGCTCTTAAAGGATGGTTTATTGCAGTTCTTAGCAATACATTACTTTCTGTTATGAAATTGAGATCGTCTTCCGCGTGCGTTTGCATCACCCCCTGGTAGCAAATCAACGTGACAGCGGTGCGGTGCTTATCAGTAAGAGACTTGGTGGCACCAGAAGCAGAAAGATAACATTGTACAATACGCGACAAACGTGGCCATCGGAGAGAATGTTTTCCAGTTGAACTTAGAGCTTGGTGCTAGAAGGTTTATGTTAGCTTCATCGTCCGTAGCGGTAAGTGTTTCTGTAGTCGGATAGTGTACATACGATGCCACCAGAAGGAGGGCAAACCATTGAACAACACCAGCCCCATTAATCATGGCTTGCTACACAACATCCTCCGGAGGTGCGTTTTTCGCCGTTGCTATGAAACTGAAGTGTTCATAGTGAGATTTTGCGAACCGCCCTCTCTTGGGCCCGGTTTGGAGAAATCCCGAGAGCAGAGAGTTTCGAGAGCGCAGCGAAACTGTCATTGACAGCTGTTTTTTCGTCTACTTGTTGTGCATACGTGTGCGCTAATGCGTGTGTGTGTGTGCGTGTGTTTCATTGTTGGTCATTCATTCATAATCTAGCCGCGGTCGTGGACAGTTCTGCTGCTGGTAGGTTTCCGTAACTGTATCGTGGAATAAAGTGACCAAAAAGGTAAAATGGCGTAGCGATTGTTTTGTTTAACTAACGCTGCACTCTCGTGCTGATAAATCGGTGCGACGTTGTTCGGTGTGGAGCATCGTGCGAGTGTGCGTACCGAAGGCGACAAGGAAAACAAACGTAATGTTCGCTTCATCGATCAGTCTAGGGTGATTGAACGCGCCAGGGTGTGTTTATACCGAACACTTCGGATTCAGTGGAAGTGTACGATCGAGGCAACGTTACTTGCATGCCGTAGGAACTCCAACGGATCGATGGTAGATATTGTGTTTTAGGGCACTTTACGACAATGGAAGTCTCTGCCAGCAAGTCTTGAGGTAGTTCACGACAGTAGACCGTGCCGTGATGAGAGTTTTATTAAGAGTTCCCGCAACAGACGCCAAATAAGTTCGGTGCTAAAAGTTTGCAATGTATTGATTGAGCATTGTTTATGATTGGCCTTCGATCCGGACTGAATTGGATTTTTTCCCATTGCTTGTGAAGAATGGTATGCCTTAGTTAAGACCACGGGCACTGTACGTTTTCATAGGACACATTTTTTTTTTGTTTTCAATGTCGGAACAAATCAAGTTATTTTTAGTGTACGCATCTGTTATGCCTTTTGTTAGATCATTCAACGATGATGCTAAGTGCGCGAATGTTCGGTTACGACTGATTTAAAGCAAAGCCATTGTTCAAAATACTATTGTGTGGTAAAATAAACCAATCTAACATATTATCGCGATCCCGTCAGTACAACGCGTTGGAATTTAGCGAGTGCGATGGAAAAGAACCTAAATGCATTGAAAGGCCGTCTGTAATAAAAAAAGAGTGTTAAGTCTGTGATCTAAAACATCCTCGACGTAAAACTGCTGGGCATTTCTCCGGTAAACTCAACTGTGAGTGTTTTACACTGGTAAAACCGGTTCCTGCTTCGCATCGATGTGGCGGCCACCACAACGGTTTCTTTGCGCACTATTTTGATGTCAAACATAATGAGGGATGTGGAATCAGTGGAGCGGAATGATTAGTTTGGTCAGCCCCGTTGAATATACCTCTACAATGTACTTTGCCCATAAATGTGAGCAACAGTCTGCAACCGTTTTTATGGCCCATTTTGTGGATCTGTTAATACAAATTTGTCTGCAGTTGGTGGGAACTGACGTACTTTTTTACAATTGTTTGAAATAATAGATAGAACAAACTAGCACAATGTGTTTAGGTTTATGAAACAATCGGTAAATATTCAGTTTATCCTAACCTACCAAACATATAAACATGTACAGGTAATCGTACTTGGCAACGATCGTGGAGTAAATGCAGAACGCCAAGCTGTGTATTATAAATTGCAGGAAATTTTTAAATGCTACTTTTGTAAGCAAATTGATAACTTCTGTTTCATTATCACTTCTAATTTTTTGTTTCATACTTTCGTTTTTTTTTCTTCTAGGTCACGTGGAAACGTGCAGTACCGATTACGGAATCAGTTTGATTATATGTCTTGTATGCTCTTGCATCGTGTCCTACTCGATGGGATGTCATTTGTGGCTGATGACTGACCACAGCACAAAATTCCCAGTAAACAATTATACATCACGATTAACGAAGAAGCATTCTAGTAGAGAATGAACCGCGAACACACATTCAGCACCGGGAAACAGACCAACCCTGTTCAAAATGCCTCTTTCTTCTCGAAGCGTAGCTTCTGGTGGCTACGGGAAATGTTCCACTACGGACAGCGGAAAGAAATTACGGAGGAAAAGCTGTACACCACGCTTCCAGAGCACAGTAGCCATGGATTGGCTGAAACGTTCGAGCGGTTATGGTCAGAGGAAGAACAGCGTGGACCAGACAAGGCGAGTTTTGCTCGTGTTTACTGGAGAGCATTTGGCAAGGAAACTCTGTTCTGGGGCCTAGCATTCTCGGCATTCGAAACTGCCAACCGGGTCGCTCAGCCGCTGTTGCTAGGAGAGTTGGTATCCTACTTTACGCCAAACCAGGACACCATCAGCGAACGAGACGCGTACCTGTACGCGATAGGTGTTATCACCTGTTCGCTGTTATCGGTCATCTCATTTCATCCCTTCATCTTTTACATTTTTCAACTCGGAATGAAGTTTCGCATAGGCGCATCGTGCTTAATTTATAACAAGGTAATGTTTTTGTGACGATTAACGCTCTGGTCCCTTTTGGTCTAGATTTATGGTGCAGATAGTTGGTGTCGAGATGTGTAACACGCCCTTTAATTTGTTTTTTTTCTCGCTTCATCTTTTAGGTACTTAAACTCTCTAAATCGACCACCGCGGGAGATGGACTTAATGGGAAAATCATCAATCTACTTTCGAACGACGTTGGCAAGTTCGATATAGCTTTGTGCTTCGTACATGATCTCTGGAAGGGCCCAATGGAAGCTATCCTTCTTGGCTATTTCATTTATTGTCAAATCGGCTTCTCGGGCTTGCTTGGGATGGCGTTCTTGATGAGTTTTATCCCACTGCAAGCTTGGGTTGGTAAGAAAACGGCCACCTACCGGATGAAGGCAGCTAAACGGACCGATCTGCGTGTACGCTTCATGAATGAAATTATACAAGGCATACAGGTGATCAAAATGTACACGTGGGAAAGCTCTTTCGCCAAGATGATCGAGACGATCCGGCGGAAAGAGATACAAGCGATTCGAGGTGGTGCGTACGTGCGAGCAACGCTCATATCGTTTTTTACCGTATCGCGTGTGTCCATTTTTATCAGCCTGCTGTCGTACACGGTCACCGAGAATGTTATCACTGCCAAAAAGGTCTTCATTGTAACGTCGTTCTACAGCATACTGAACGATTCCATGGTACATTTCTGGCCAATGGCGATTACTTTCTGTGCCGAAGGTTACATCTCGCTCAAACGCATACGTGATTTTCTTCTAACACCCGAAGGAAAATCTTCGATCGCTACAAACACGCAATCGGCTGGAAAGGGAGGAATGAAAAACACGAAAAAAACGATGCGTGCTACCAGCGATAAAGATGGAGGCACGCAAGACCTAAAAGAAAGCAGCCAGCAAAACGGTATCAAAGCTGCAGTAAAAAGTGATGAGATTGATTCTGAACCCTTGCTGCCAAAACGTCTGGTGCAAACGGTGGCAGGTGATAGGAAAGGTATCGTACTCGATAGCGCCACAGCACGTTGGATGTGTCCTTCGGCAGTGTCAGGTGCGACTGTAACCGGTAATGGAAGCGGCAGAGGAGATGGTCCAGAAGAGACTTCAAATATAGGGATAGAATCTGTTAGCTTGACTGTTGATCCTGGAAGATTGTGTGTTCTGGTAGGTCCAGTTGGATCCGGGAAGTCTACTCTACTACAGGTGATTTTAGGAGAGCTTGAGCTGGACGATGGAAGGGTGGAAATTTATGGTACCGTAAGCTATGCCGCTCAAGAACCTTGGCTGTTTGGAGGAAGTGTGCGGAATAACATCCTGTTTACAGAAGAGTACGACGAGCGACGTTATCTGCGAGTGGTACGCGTTTGCGCTCTGGAGAAAGACTTTGAACTGTTCCCGCATGGTGATCAAACGATTGTAGGGGAACGCGGAATTAGTTTAAGCGGAGGACAAAGAGCACGTGTTAATCTGGCCCGTGCCATCTACCGGAAGGCAGACATCTATCTACTGGATGACCCATTATCAGCCGTTGATACACATGTGGGCAAGCATATCTACGAACTGTGTATCCGCGATTTCCTCGCGAATAGTGTATGTGTTTTGGTTACGCATCAATTGCAGTATTTAAAAGATGTTCAGCAGATAGTTCTGATGAATGGTGGGCGAGTGGAAGCTTGTGGAAGCTTTAGAGAACTGAAGAAATCGAATATCGAATCGATCATGGCACTGACGCCTGACGAATCTCCTCTCGAAAATCCAATAGAAAAGGAGCTCAAAAATCTTCGCCCCAGACGGACTAGTGGATCTTCGACTGGTTCTCAGCGTGACGACCTTATGATGGACCTGCTACAGCAAGATAAGCAGGAAGAAGAAAAAGAATCTCAAGGTGGTGCCGGTAGTGTGGGGCTAGCCGTGTACAAAACCTACATAACTGCGGTCAATAGTTGCGGCTGGGTATTTTGGCTAAGTGCACTAATGGTGCTATCGCAAATCGTTGTCAGTGGAGTGGACATTTTTGTGGCAGAATGGGTGAATTGGGAAGAACAAGTTGCAGGCATTCCTCCTGAGTTTGATTTGAATGATAATCATACGATCTTGAGTTCTCGTGATGTGCGCATTTTGCTCCAGGAGCAAACTAATGTCAGTAACTTCATTGAACGTCAGCAGTACATTTGGATTTACAGTGGATTAATAATACTGCTGGTAATCTTAGTTGTGCAACGATCGTTTTCGTTCTTTTACGTCTGTCTTCGTATATCCGTAAATCTACACGATCGTTTGTTCCGTGGATTAACCCGTGCAACTATGCACTTCTTCAATACAAATCCTTCAGGTAGGATTCTTAATCGATTTTCCAAAGATATTGGTTCGATCGACTCTACGCTGCCGATGGCCCTGCTAGACTGCGTCATAGTAAGTTTCGCGGAGACTCAAATAAATGTAGGTTTGCCTCGGAGATCTAACTGATGTATTTTTTCTTACAGTTTTTTCTGGAAATGATCGCGGTTGTAGCAGTAGTCTCGATCGTCAACTATTGGTTCCTTCTTCCAACGGCGATTGTGGCTGTGATAATGTACTATATTCGACATATGTATCTAAACACATCACGGGTGGTAAAGCGCATCGAATCTGTCAACCGATCGCCCCTCTTCTCACACACAAATGCCACACTTCAAGGACTCTCGACGATACGTGCTTTTGGTGCAGAAGCAGTGCTTAGACATGAGTTTAACGAATTTCTGGATGTGAACTCGTCCGCTTGGTACATGTTTATCTCTACCAGTCGTGCTTTTGCGTTGTGGCTCGATCTGGTGTGCGTTTTGTACATCGGTGTCGTAACGATAAGCTTTCTCATCGGGAATAGCCAGCAAATGCTCGGTGGAAGCGTTGGATTGGCCATTACGAAGACGATTAGCTTGGTCGGTATGTGCCAGTGGGGGATGCGGCAATCGGCAGAATTGGAAAATCAGATGGTTTCGGTGGAGCGAGTGAATGAGTATACAAATCTACCTTCCGAACCACCGCTCGAGACGGCTCCAAAACACCGACCTCAACGTAACTGGCCCGAGTTCGGTGCGATACGGTTTATCAACGTAGATCTACGCTACAATGAGGACGGTGAACGTGTACTGAGGGATCTTAATTTTACCATTCGTTCCAATGAAAAGGTTGGAATCGTGGGACGAACCGGGGCCGGTAAATCATCTCTCATACAGGCACTGTTCCGTTTGGCACCGTTTGAGGGAAACATCGAGATCGACGACATTGATACGAAAACATTGGGATTGCGAGACTTGCGGAACAAAATATCGATCATACCGCAGGATCCAATCTTGTTTTCCGGCACACTGCGCAGCAATTTGGATCCTTTCGATCAACGCAAGGACGACGAACTGTGGAATGCGCTAGATCAGGTTGAACTGAAGGAAGCGGTATCTTCGCTGGCTGGCGGTTTGGAGTGTCGGATGTCGGACGGCGGAAGTAATTTTAGCATGGGCCAAAGGCAGTTGGTTTGTCTTGCAAGAGCGATTCTGCGTAACAATAAAATCCTCGTATTAGATGAAGCTACTGCCAATGTTGACCCTGAGTAAGTATTTGCGATCAAAACAGTATATTGAGTGTGGTTCTAAGTGTTTTCCTTCTTTTTTTTGTTACAGAACGGACAAACTTATTCAATCTACTATTCGAACAAAATTCGCCCATTGCACAGTATTAACTATTGCGCATCGATTACACACGGTTATGGATAGCGATCGGGTATTGGTGATGGACACAGGACGCGTAGTCGAATTTGGACATCCGCACGAGCTTCTGCATGGTCCGATTGGTTATCTTCGCCGTCTAGTAGATCAAACCGGAGTAGCTACTGCGGCAATGTTGATGCGTACTGCCGAGGATAACTTTAAAAAATCTAGCGCAAGACAAACAGAAGCAATCACCCTGGGACTGTCATAAGCATGCATAATAAGCATACGGCAATTTTTTAGGGACATATTGCGATCAATGTTTGAGATTATTTCATTATGCATTGTTTCCATAGGGCAAAAGTTTTGAAAAGCATCAACAAGCAAGATAGGAATAAAATATGAATGATGAAAAGTCTTGTTTCAATTCCATAGAAATACGCGCTGCGCGTTACTTAAACAATAATGCCTTAACTTTTGTCATAAATGTAGTAATGTAATAAAAAGTATATCAAACTAATTCGTCTAACTTTTTCTATAGCATAGTTTTTTTTATAAAACATGATTGCTGGATATTGATTGTAAATGTCCAATGGCATCACATTTGCCAGCAGCTAGTGAAAAGAGGAAAGAATTTTCCACAATTCTTTTCCAGTTCGTTTTTACCGACCGTTTTCAGCACCAATACACTGTGTTGCGAGCAGAATAAGAAAAGTCGCAATGCGACAAGTGACCTCATGAATTTCACATCGCACGAGGATAACGTCTAGCCGAGAACTAACGTATCGAATTGCTACTTCAACTATATTGTAATGCAACATAAAATGGCCTGAGAGTGCTGCTATTGGAAGAAAGATTTCGCTTATGTTACGAAAATTCCCGTCTTACTTAGTCAAACCAGGAGATCTTTGTGAATGAGCAAAAAGAGAGACCAAAACCTCCGAACCAGTTGGTGTATCTGCTGAAAGGTATACAGTTAAGAGAGAAGAGAATGGTCAGACCAATCAAGAATCGTTTTGTCTCAATCGAATGAAATGAGTTTAACATTGCAAACAATTTTTGATAAACATACTAACAAAAATACATGGTAACGAGTGGAGCAAAAGGACGTACGTTCGGCATAGCGTCAAAGAAAATTGGGCATAATTTCCCACCAATGTTGAGTATTGAGAATCAACTGGGTGTGTATGGGAGCGTTATGAGAGAATAGCGATGAGAGTGCGATTAAAACGTGGTGTGCATGGGGCGCTACAGCACGCGGTTCGCGCTTTAGTTCGAGCAAGTTCGCGGGTGAAACACGCGCATCGTTCTTCGTGTAAATTTTTCGTAGGCCATTGTTTACATACCGGCCTGGTAAATATATTCTCCATTAAACGTAACAAAGCATTCAAGGTAAAGAATATGTGGCAAGATTTAAACATTGTGTATACGTCGCAATCGTACTAAAAGATAACGAAACAAGTGTATAACAATACGTGTAAATCTCCATGAGGCCCAAAAGTGTGAAAACCATGCTGGTGTATGGAGATATTTAATTCGTTCAATTAATCTGCTGTGTAAACTTTATCTTTCTATTTGACCCGTAGAATTGACACAAATCAATTGGCACCAACCGGGAACGGTTCAAGTTAAACCGACATTGACGGGCCTCATGCCGCGCCCGGTATTGCGTCCTCCGTGTCGCAATGAAGAATGATTAATAGGGGACAATGCCGCACAAGAAGGTACCAAACGGCGAGAGCGCACGTACGTCGCGTCGTTGTCGTCTACGAACGAACTAATGGTGTGTGTGGCAAACAAAATCGTTGGCGATTGACCGTGAGTTATCTTTTGTTTTGATTCAGTGCGTCGTTCGCTTCCTTGTCCTGACCAGTTGGCCGGATGAGAATTGAACTCCCCGTTTGTTGGCGTCATCATTCATACACATCACAAGCCAGTTTCAGCCAGTGCGCCGCCGTATTATCATAAGGGGATATGTTCCCGCGAGTGGTTGAGTCTATTTCTATAGAAACATCTCTTCTAATATTGCAAATAGGATCGTAGTGAGTGGGACGTGAGACTTTAACTTCTTTCCCCAAAAGAATTTCGGGTTGAAGCAACATTAGTCAGTGTGAAACAACTGACCAAATAGATAATTTCTTGCTACCATGTGCTTCCCAAACTACTCGCTTATTGATCTGTCTCGCACGTGCCAGCACGTGGTACGGTGTTGTATCTTGTAAAACAAAGTTCAGCTGTTACGCACGGTCGTTGAACCTAAAACTAATTGGTAGATTTTGTTCCAAAACTGAGTGGCCTTCCTCTACAGTATGTTTGCAATACAATTTCAAATAAATCAATGTACTTGGAAGCATGTGCGGCGACTAAATTCGGTGCCGTTGATTCGTTGTCAAACGAGCATCTACGAAATGTTTTCAAAAGGATTAAAGACTGGCTAGGCTGGCTGGCGATAATGTCGAGAGATAAGAGTAAAGAATTCTCGACGCTCGACGCCTGTCATACATTTGAGTGCATTAACGAAAGAACCCACGGCATCATCGCAAGATCATGACTTGAATGAGGGAGAAACTCCTCATCTCCTGTGTGTGTTTAGTAATGCTTTTCATATAATTGAATAAGTCTGCCTAACTTAACGTTTTACTTCTTGCAGCGTTTTTTTTCTGTTGTGCTGTGAAGTTCGCAGTGAATTGATTACCAAGCTTGGTCTTGCGTGTAGCGTTTTCACCTTTGTTCTGTGATTTGACAAGTTAAATAGCAGCAATGAGAAATGAGATAGCGTGTGTATGCTTAGCACATTTGCATACATAATGCGCGCTTTGGCGAACGTTTAAAGATGCTGCTGCTAGACTAACTGATAAAGTGACCTCGGCGTGTGCGTCCAGCGACAAAGTGATAAGTCATACAGTGCTCGGAAGCCTGCAGTGGTACACCTTCTGGGAGTGGTTTCCCTTCATTTTACTGTTTGCTAGTGGATTCTCATGCCCACACCGAAATGAATCCAGCCGAGTATGATCAGGACACAAAAATACACGATCTCCGCCGGGAGGCTAACCCGGTCACGAAAGCAGACCCAGTGTCTTGGTACACTTTCTGGTGGTTGAAGAATCTATTCCAGACGGGCCTGAAGCGCCCCATCGAGGAATCCGATATTTACGAGACGATTTCAAACCATCAGAGCGCACAACTGTCCTATCAGTTTGAGAGTTACTGGAAAGCGGAACAGAAAGCCAGCAGCCAGCCCAGTTTTCTGCGGGTCATTTATCGAATATATTGGCGATCGATACTTGGCTATGGATCGATGTATACCCTCGTTGACTTACTTGCCAGGTATGAAGACTAGAGGCGGAAAGCATGACTTATCTCATTATTACGCAAGCAACATTCACATTCATTTCCCTACAGAATCCTTCAACCACAGTGCCTTGGAGGATTGGTGTCCTATTTTGCTCCTGGACAGCAGGACATTGCTAAGGAGGAAGCCTATTACTATGCTATCGGGATCATTCTATGCTCGCTGGTACCGGTAGCCATCTTCCATCACTTTATCCTGTACATATTTCAAATCGGAATGAAGATTCGTGTCGCATGCTGTTCACTGCTCTACAAAAAGGTACGTATCGTGTGTAAAAACGCTATACGGGACACAAAAGCCCACGGACGGTGTCTTGGCAACAAAAGACAAAAACGCGACGAAGGTTGAGTTGAGAGGAAGCAAAACAAACGAAAAAGGAAAGAAAAAAACGAACGAACTGGCGACTGCATGGCGGCGCGCTAGAGGATTGCAGCTTAACATGCACAATTTAATCAATTATGCAACAATTTCCGCAACAAATCGTTGGCGCCACTGCGAACATTGAGCACAGCTTCCTTTTTTTATTGTTTTTTATTTATTCGATCTGCAGCCTGCGAAGCGGACGCCTGCAGAAGTGCTAGCGACACTCTGAACGATGCGAGGCTAAAAGTTGTAGACAAGTCGTTGCAGTTTTGCTTGCATTTGCAGTCCATTTGTGCATCTCGTGAACAGCAGACGAATGGAAAACGCTACAAAAACATATTGTTTGTAATAAATTATTGAAAAGTAGTCCCGGACCGATATCCTTCATAGTTAATCCGTTAACGACTGTTCCCAGTGCTGTTGTAGTGCTTGATTTAGGTGGAGAAAATGCAATGTAATTTATTTAGATTTTCCACGTTATTTATTGCCTGCCGTTTGTGCTTTCCCTTCCCATCGTAATCCAGGCGCTGCGAATAACGAAAGCAGCAGGAACGGACGGTATGACCGGGCAGGTGATCAATTTGATGTCTAACGATGTGGCCAAATTTGACACAGCCACCGGCTTTGTACATGACATCTGGAAAGGGTTAATTGAGTTGCTGGTGCTGGGGTTCTTCATTTACAGACAGATTGCCATATCGGGACTGTTTGGCATTGCATTTTTGCTCAGCTTCATTCCTTTGCAGGGTAAGTTTTTGTTGTGCACTTTCCAACCCACTTTCATCTGAGCATTTACTAAATTTAAATAAAACACAGTATTTGCCATAATGAAAAATTAATACTACAACATTAAAAATTAAATGATGCAATAGAACAACTACGAATATATGAAGCGAAATTCAGATAAATGTATGTTTCTTTTAGCGTGGCTTGGCAAGAAGGCGGCACTTTATCGGTTGAAAACGGCCAATCGAACCGACCGGAGGATACAGTTTATGAACGAAATCATACAGGGTATTCAAGTGATAAAGATGTACGCCTGGGAGGATAGCTTTAGCCGCATGGTGGACCGTATCCGGCGGAAGGAGGTGAACGGGATACGGGGAACACTATTTATACGCGCCGGCCTGCTATCGTTCAATCTCGTTTCACGTGTGGCCATCTTTCTAAGCTTAGTCGCGTACGTCCTGTACGGAAACGTATTCACCGCAAAGCGGGTGTTCATCGTGACCTCCTACTTTAACTGGCTATACAGCTCGATGCTACACTTTTGGCCGCTGGCACTGACATCCGTTCACGAGGGACTGGTGTCGATAAGACGAATACAGAACTTTCTGTTGCTCGACGAGCGAAAATTTGGGCCGGATCGGTCCAAGCAGACGACTGTGCATGAAACAGCGGTAGATGAGAGTGCTCGCGAGTTGCTGCGCCCTGTCCGGAACGGGAACGGAGTGGACAGCGTGGCAAACTCAACACCGGAAGGAAACGCCCGCAGCAACAGCAAAAGTGTACCTCGCAGCAGGCGCTTCATTAACAGAAAAGCTGTAACGCGACAAGGAATTTTTATGCGCAACGCCACGGCACTCTGGGAAAAGGATTTGCCAGCTTCCGATGGTGAAGTTAATGTACGAGGTACCGTATGGCTACGCATAGCTGTTTTATAATCGGGTCTGTTTTGCGAGGGAAACCCAAACAGCATGCTAAAAAAGCTCTTTACTGTTATTTGCAGCTGGTGGCATAAAACACGTGACGCTGACTGTGGACAAGACGATGCCGTGCGTAATCGTTGGTTCGGTAGGGAGCGGTAAATCGACCATGCTTCAGGTTATCCTCGGTGAGCTCGAGCTGGACGACGGACGATTGGAAATCAATGGGAACCTTAGCTACGCACCACAGGAACCCTGGCTGTTCGAGGGAACGGTTAAAAACAATATCGTCTTCACCGAGGACTACCAGGAAAAGCGATACCGGGAGGTCGTATCGGTTTGTGCTTTGGATCGAGATTTCCAGCTGCTCCCGAACGGAGATCTAACGATCGTCGGTGAGCGAGGCATTAGCTTGAGCGGTGGGCAACGTGCTCGGATCAGCCTGGCCAGAGCCATTTACCGCCGGGCGGACGTTTACCTTCTTGACGACCCATTATCCGCGGTGGATGCCCACGTGGGTAAGCACATCTTTGAGGAGTGTATCGTGAAGTATTTAAAGGTGAGATAAAGAAACTAAGCTAAAGTTTATTTTATTCTTGGGTAGCTTTTTTAAATCACGATGTATTGAAGTATTGATGTTTTCCAAACCACGATTCGTTTGTAGAATTTCAAACTATATTGAATGAACTGCAAAAAAAAAACACGAAGAAGAGACGCGTGTTTCGTGAGCGTTTTCCCAAACGAGAGCGTGCTGGTAGCAACTATTTCACCCATATTTTGCCCTTGATTGCCTACAATTTCTTTGTTCACTACTCAGCACGAGGCTTACAATATTTCCAGTTGCTCGAAAGCATATGCATATGGTTCTTCTCACACGGGGCCTCATAAACTATGTTGGAAAAAACAAAAACAAAAACTACTCGTAAAAGTTTAGCAAAGCGTAAAAACGCCTTTGAACGCTTCTTCAACCCTGGTTCGGTCCGTCAATATAAACACGACAAAAAAACACATAATACCGCAGTAGCTTACACACAAATTTTCAATTGCAGGAAAAAGTTTGCGTGCTGGTAACGCACCAGCTCCAATACTTAAAGGACATGAAGCATGTCGTGCTAATGAATATGGGAAGCGTGGAACAGCAGGGACCATTCCGCACGCTGGCAGAATCGGGGCACTTTTCCACCATGCTGACCGAACCGCAACATGAAGATGGCGGACGGGAACGGAAACAAAGCAACGACGCATCGCCGTCTGATGATCCGTCTACATTGCCCTCAACGGTGGGACAGCACAACGGTGCTTCAGAGCAATTTTGCAGCACCCTAGACGGGCAAACCGGCCAACAGCTACGGAAAGTCGATAGTGTCGCGAACAATGGGATTGAATACGATACCACCACCATCAGCATTGATATCAGCGGTAAAACCGAGGCGCATAGAATGACGGTAGGTGTAACGTGCTATTTTCGCCTGTTTTTTTTATCTATCTACTACATGTCGCGTATGGCTATACTCGGGAGTGACCACTGCATTGCCCGCGAATTAGAAAAATGGACAATTTTCTTATCCGGCTCTAGATCGGTGACCACATACGAAGGTTCCGTAGTGTTATTTTTTACATTTCAAAATTGAAATGAATTCGATTTCACTCATCCCAAGAGGGAGCGGCTGCACGGATATTGCTTTCCAGGGACTGCCACCCTTCGTTTCTAGACGGCACTGTACCGGTGGCAATGTAATTTGAATATTTTAACACGATAACTAAACGCGATGTAGCAGCGAGAACCGCATAGGGATTTATAGTGATGCGTTTATTGAATATTTAAATGCGCAACAAAACCAGTAATTGTCTCTAATGTATTATACTGTGTGGCGTTAATTGGCGCGTGTGTTACATAGTTAACTTATGAACGCACAGTACCATAATTTGTAATGCTACATTTATATGTTTTGTAACACTTCTCAATCACCAGGAACGAAGACTCTCCATTCATCCAACACCGGCCCAACATCAGCCAGCGCATCAACAGCACCAGTCCATTTACCAACCATCCCCATTTTCCTCGAGCAGCATGGTTTTCGATGGGTACGATGACCGCGAGGAACGTCGTGGTGCGAAGAAAAGATCAAACCCATCTCAGGACGATCCAAATCACCTCCATGGAGAATCACAACTAACCGGTCGTATCGGATGGCGAGTGTACAAGAGCTTCTTCGTAGCGGTGGAAAGCAACCTTTTGCTTGTGTTGGCCGTTGTCCTGTTTCTATTGGCCCAGGCCAGCATGAGTGGTATCGATTACTACATCTCCCAGTGGTAAGTGTACATTAATATCAACATCAAGCCGGCCAGCGAGAGCAACAAACGTGTCGATTGGTGCTAATAACCAGGCTTCCAATCGTAATGGTCCAACACTCCAAAAAGGGGATGTTCCTGAAAGAGTAATTCTGTGATGGACGTGACCATTAGGAGTCAGTGTGTAGTAAAAAAATGAAGTTTGGATTTTTTTTAGCGAAACCCATCACTGCGGACTGCGTTGAACCACCATCACCCCAAATCATCCGTTTGTGTATCATCATTATCAATCGTAAAATTCTTCTGTAACCCTGCTTTCTTAGTGCATTGACCTTAAAGAACCAATGAGCTAGCGAATTAGATAAATTGCAGAGCAATTCGTTTGCACGAACAAGTTTGTAAATAGACAATTAGTTAGTGAAACAGAGAGTATAGGAATTTAGATAGTTCAAATTGGTTTTCAGTAACGCAAACCAGGGTTTAGAAACATAAAACTCTCTGTTCGTAGAGCAATCTAAGCGATCCCATTCACTCGGTTCACTCAAGCACTTGTTCAGACGTGATGTTCATATGATGCGAAAGGATTAACATTCATTCGCTTTCTTTTCCTTTCGCTGTGTGAACTGTGAACGTTTCTTTTCGATTGCAGGGTAAACTGGGAAGAGTACTCGAGCGCTCTCGAGCGGTTGAAAAGCAATCGAACTGAGATGGGTGCTGACCGTAACATTAGTGACAACCATGACGTTATTCTTCCGATCCCGCCCAAGCTGGAAGGAAGCATCTTTACCCGATTGTCCCGCCACCAGTACATACTGATCTATGCGATTGCGATGCTGTTTATGTTTGTGCTCTCTTTGAGCCGCTCCTTTCTATTCTTCTACATTTGTCTGCGGGCCACGATACGGTTGCATGATCGGCTTTTCCGCGGCATTACCCGTGCCACAATGTACTTCTTCAACACAAACCCATCCGGCCGGATACTGAACCGATTTTCACGAGATATTGGTTGCATCGATACCTTTCTTCCGTTTGCGATGATGGACTGCATTCTGGTAAGTACGCACAGCAAGTCTTCTAGCAGCAACACTGTGCTCACCAAACGAAATTTTATTCTTTATACTTTTCATCACGCAAACGTCGCAGTTCTTTGTTGAATTTTTGGCGATCATCGTGCTGGTAGCGCTGGTGAACTATTGGCTTCTGTTCCCAACACTGATCATGGCCATAATTTTCTACTTCTTGCGTCATATATACACCAACACTGCCCGCAGCATCAAGCGGGTAGAGGCATCGAGTAGGTGTAGAAACATAAATCTATAGAATATTCTACAGAAACTTCTCACAAATTATTTCTCAAACTTTGTTATGCGCTTTCCAGCGAGGAGCCCTATATTCTCTCATGCGAATGCGTCCTTTCAAGGTCTTAGTACCATCCGTGCATTCGGGGTGGAAAAAATTCTGGCAGACGAGTTCGATAAGCATCAAGATTTGAACACCTCGGCGTGGTATCTCTTTCTGGCGACAACACGCGCATTCGCCCAATGGTTGGAGCTGGTGTGTGTTTTGTACATCGCCGTGGTAACTTTAAGTTTTTTGATGGTGGAAAATTGTAAGTAGTCCATACGGGAGGTATTTCACTAACATTAATCGATTGCTATTACCTTGCTTTCCATCCATCCTTGACACGATAGCAATGAGTGGCAATGTTGGGTTGGCTATCACACAAGTGTTTAACCTGATCTTCATGTGCCAATGGGGTATGCGACAAACGGCGGAATTGGAAAATCAAATGACATCCGTCGAACGTGTGGTAGAGTACGCCGAGGTCGAACCCGAAGCATCGCTGCTGTCAGTCGGAAAACACAAACCTCCTGCCGGTTGGCCGGCAATGGGATCGATGCGGTTCGAGCACTTTTCGCTGCGTTACTCGCCACATTCCAATTTGGTTCTGAGAGACCTCAATATGACAATAGAGGCGGGCGAAAAGATAGGAATCGTCGGCCGCACCGGTGCAGGCAAATCGTCCATCATTCAGGCACTGTTCCGGTTGGCGGTTAACGAAGGTATAATACGCATCGATGGTGTTGACATTGGCACGCTGGGATTGCACGATCTGCGCAAACGGATCTCCATTATTCCACAAGATCCGATTCTGTTTTCCGGTACGGTGCGAGAAAATTTAGATCCATTCAAGCAGCACGGTGACGACGCGCTTTGGAATGCACTAGAATATGTGAAACTGAAGGAGGTAGTTAAGGCGATGGAGGGAACGCTGAATGGTAAAATGTCAGATGGTGGTACAAACTTTAGCATGGGTCAACGTCAGCTAGTGTGTTTGGCCCGCGCTATTCTCCGCAACAATCCTATCCTGATTCTCGATGAAGCCACTGCCAACGTCGATCCAGAGTATGTAACAAAGTGTTTAGCGGAAGTTGTAACACACACACACACACACACACAAACACACACACTCACAGATACTTATTTAACTTGTCTCTCTTGTTACAGAACCGATGAATTGATACAAAAAACCATCCGAGATCAATTCGAGCAGTGCACTGTTCTGACAATAGCTCATCGTTTACAAACCGTAATGGACAGCGATCGTGTGCTGGTAATGGATGCTGGCAGAGCAGTGGAATATGCGCATCCGTTCGAGCTTTTGCAACGTCCCGATGGCGCACTGAAGCGGTTGGTAAACAAGATGGGAGATTCTACCGCCCAACAATTAACCGATATAGCTTATCAAGCCTATACGAAACGATTGACGCAACCGATTGATTCCGCAGCGGACAGTTCCACTACAGCGGGAATGTAACTTCCCGCGGTCCTCGAAGACGCAGAGATTTTTTTTTCGGATAACCTATGTACCTCACTAGCATGTACTAAACGAATGTAACCGGCAAGTTTATCAAGTAATAAACGAATATCAGCGTTTTGTCAATTTTGGCACGTTTTCTCCGGTACCGCTGCCCCACGGCACGATCAGCTGATAGTCTCAGTGCTGCCCCGATTGTGATACGCGTGGTAATGCTGATAATGGATCTCGACCGTTAAAACATTGTACGAGTTGTCTCGCGAAACCGTTATCACGCGTAACCGGGACTCCAGACACGATACGGGACATTGCAATTTGTAACGGCCGATATGCTCACTAACGGCAGTTGGTTGTTGGACGCTTTAAAGTTTGGATGTTTTCGGCCGGTTCGGGTGTGATTGTAATTTTTATTTATGGCAGCGGCTACAAAAATTAACGACCCGGAAGTCAAACATCCTGGCGCGAACGTACATCCCTACTCTACCGCGAATGCAGTTTCGCGTTATTTTTTCTGGTAAACCAATTACTAAACGGTAAACGTTTCCCAATTGTGTGCTAAATTCCTTGTTACCCTTTCTCTGGTGTATGCTTCTAACAAAACAAAACTTCAATTTGTGCGTGATTGTTTGATCGGGTCCTATAATAAGGTGGCTCCTTGACGTACTTCGAATCGGCGTGCGAAGGCAAATCGTACCAAACGACATTTATGACACCCTTTCAGCACACAGCAGTGCACAAATCGGTGCATCATTCGAGCAGCAATGGCAACGGGAAACGTTGCGCCATTATACCATCCAACCAGCATCGATCGATGACGAACGCCGAACGCAAGACGACACGAAAAGTGAGCCACAGTCAGCACAGCAAAACAAACCGTCGGCGCCATGGAGGCTCCTTCGGACTATATTACGCATGTACGGAGTCGGAGTACTGGTGTTTGGATTTGTTTACAGCTCCATTGAATCGGCCTGCAGGTAAGCGGTAAGGGCCCTGCGTTTCAATGCAAAGGTGCGCAGGTTTTGGTTTCCTATCATCGTCATCATCTGTATATCGCAGCTGTTCTGCGTTTTCGTTTGCTTCCTGTGCTTTCGGAACGGAATTTGTAAACTGTGGCAGAAAAACATCGTCTTTCATAATCAAATACAGACGTGGGCAGCATGCTTTGGTTTGCTAACGAGATACTCAAACTCATCCAACCTCAATAAAAGCGAGTGGAAAGGGAAGCGAAAGTGAAAATCAGAACGATGGACTGATTCTGAACGAGTCTGCGAAGGCATCATTTGGGACTTTGTACCTTTGGATCTCTGATGCTGCTGTCGGGAACGATTGTCATATATTATTATGAATTTCATATTGATCTTGCGAAGGTGTATTTGAAAGGAGTGGTAGTATCGCTCCAGAGCGTAATTTATACAGCAGACATCTACAATAACGCAAGAAGTTCATTTTCTTCTTTGTGCGACACTAGAATTTGGATTCCTAGGCCTAGCGATATTCGCTCGGGGATGAGTTCTGTTGGACGCACAGGTTCCGGACCCTGGCAGTACAACCCACCTTCCCCAAAGAACCAGCTAACCACAATTTATTACAATAAACCTTACTTATTCGAATACGATTTATACGAATATCGCACGCTTCGACACACTGTCCCAAACTAATATATTGTTCTATTGCACAAAGCTTGAAACAATTGATAATTTTATCTTTTTTCCCATAGTGTATTATTCATTGTTTTGGATACACTATATTAAACTACACTCCAGTAGACTAAACCGAGCTACTGATAAACTATTACAATGAAAACTATTAGATGTTGCTCTGTTATAACGTTTTGGGACATTACAGTGATATTACGTGCAATTAAGTTCCTGTTGTCAAACAATGAGAACATCGGCAACGTCAACGTATCGGCAGTTCAATATAAATATTCTATTCATGTCATATTGCCATATCATGTCTTGCATTAAGTATTAAAACTAATAAGTGACTTTGTTTTTGTAGTACTAGCTGTAAGAAAATAATTACTATTCGCGGGATTTTTAATTTTTTGTTTCTTTAATTCAAACAAAATGGCCAATCGGAAGGTGATTGCGTCGTTGACGACCGTCTGCGTTAATAAAATGAAATTCGAATTCTTGCCTTGTGGTGATTGGTGGGTCTGGCTCGGGGCGGCCGGTATGGGTATGGGTATGACAACAAGCTTTACTAGAAATTTTTACTTTTGACACTTTACTAAAATACAATTGATTGAACTGTGTATGATGCATTTAAAAAAAGATGCATCGAACAGAGGCACGTTGAACTAAAACTAAACCTGAGAAATGACTGATCAGAAATCAAAGGAAAAATTACCGAAAAACATTGAAATAAGCTAATTATTTCGGAACATTGATCACCATATGTTCCGGGTCGCAAAAACAATTGAGGAGACCTAATAACCAGTTGGTGTTTTGGGTCTGTAAACATTGTAGTATAATAATAGTTTCAAATTTCAGAATAGGACAACCGTTCCTACTTGGTCAATTGATCCTTTATTTTGATTCCCTACGTACCGGAACGGCCGCAGTCGACGAATCTGCAACATCGCTGGGCGCCGCCTATGGGTATGCGCTGGGTATTGTTATGACCGTTTTGGCCCCGCTAGCCATATTTCATTGCTATCAGCTGTATCTACTGCAAGTGGGCATGAAGATTCGTATCGGTTGTTGTGCACTGATCTACCGCAAGGTAAAGCGATACCGCGCAATGATGCAAACTTTACGCCAAAAGAACAATCATAGATAATCTTCTTCTCTCTTATAGATACTTAAATTGAGTAACACTACCGATGGTTTGTCCGGCATGGTCATCAATTTGATGGCAAACGATGTGAGTCGGTTCGATTACGCAGTGATCTTTCTCCACGATCTCTGGAAAGGGCCAGTCGAGCTGGTGATTGTTGCCGTATTTGTGTACCGTGAAATAGGACCCGCCGGAATGATTGGCATAGGGTTTTTACTGCTGTTCATACCAATTCAAGCCTGGCTGGGCAAAAAATCGGCTGAATTTAGAATGAGGGCGGCGTTGGCCACAGACGAACGGGTGCGTCTAACAAATGAAATCATCCACGGCATACAGGTGATTAAGATGTACGTATGGGATCTACCTTTCGAGCAAATGGTGCGAAAATTGCGATGCAAAGAGGTGACAGCATTGCGCGGTAGTGCGATCATCAAATCGGCCCTTTTCGCGCTTCGCATTGTTCCGAAAGTGTCCATTTTTCTAACACTGGTCGCGTACGTCTATTTCGACAATGCGCTCACAGCACGACGCGTTTATATGTTGATTTCATTCTTCAGCGTGATCCATCATTCGATGGTCGAGTTTTGGCCTCTTGCTGTAACGTCCGCCGCAGAAGGTTGGATCTCCTTAAAGCGAATACAGGAGTTTCTTCTTCAGACAAGTGTACAGAAGGTACATCAAAAACAAGAAAATCTTACCCAACGATTGAGCGGTGATCCGTTTGTCGAGTTTACTGCAGCGCACAGTACTTGGCCAAATTCACATTTCTCGCTGCAAGACATATCCTTCAGGGTAGATGCAACGAATCACCGTACGGTAGCAATAATAGGTTCGATTGGTGCCGGTAAATCAACACTGTTGAATATGATCATCGGAGAGCAATGCGCTACTGAAGGACAAGTCACCGTGAACGGTACCATCAGCTATTGCCCTCAAAACCCGTGGCTGTTCGAGGGAACGATCAAACAGAACGTCATCTTCCTGGAACAGTACGATGAAAAACGATATCGTACTGTGCTAAGCGTGTGTGCATTGGAGCGCGATATCGAAATCTGGCCACACGGTGACCAGACTATGGTTGGTGAACGAGGATATAGTTTGAGCGGTGGACAGAAAGCCAGAATCAATCTCGCTCGCGCATTGTATCGCTCTGCGGAAATCTATCTGCTGGACGATCCCCTTTCCGCCGTCGATGCCCATGTAGCGAATGTTATATTCCAGCATGCTATAAGAAATTTTCTTCACGGAAAGCTCTGCATATTAGTGACCCATCAATTGAAATACATCAACCAGGTGGAGCACATTATCGTAGTGGAGGAGGGTAGAATCGCTGCGCAAGGAAACTATGGTAAGGAGTTGTCTGAATACTTCCGTTCAAGCGACTTATCGCAGCATCAACAGCCAACAGAAGAACAGATTCCTAAGCACAGAGGGGAAGATGGTCCAAATATATCCAGCAAGGATCAAGAGCAGTCGCTACCTTCGGAGCGCAAAGAGAAAGAAGGACAAGAAGATGGCACTATTCAGCTTAAAATATATTTAGAATTTTTTAAGTCTGTTAATAGTACTTTATTCGTCTCGTTTACGGCATTGCTAATGATAGGTTTCCAAGTCGCTTGCTCAGGAACGGACTACTTCGTGTTCGTGTGGTGAGTGAGAGGACAGTTGGCCAATCAAGGTGTACGCAGGAAAGATACAACGTTCTCTGCTTTCAGGGTGGATTGGGAGGAAACGTTTACCAACGCACTGGAAACACGCTGGACGACGGACGATCATGTACTGTTTTATGCTGGAGCCATTATCATCACCATCCTGTTGACAGCCAATTCGTTTGCCTTCTTCGAAATGTGCCTTAAAGCATCGCTCAATCTACATGCCGCACTTTACCGCGGAGTGTCGCGAACCGCTATGCTTTTCTTCCATCAGAATGCTTCGGGTAGAGTAATGAACCGGTTCTCGAAAGATATCGGGCTCGTCGATACCAGCCTACCCATCGTCATGATCGACAGTCTTTACGTAAGCGTCCTTAACAAATCAGCCGGATTCAGCTTGACTGTCGTTTAACTAAGCTATCTACATGTTTGCAGTTCTTCCTAGAGCTTTCCGGTATAATAGTGATAGTAGCGTTAGCGAACTATTGGCTGCTGATACCAACCGCGATCATGGGAGTCATATTTTATCTGCTGCGGTTTGTCTTTCTGAAAACGGCAAGAAATGTGAAGCGTGTTGAGGCCATCAGTAAGTGGTTTCGATCGACGGTAAAATGGGGTTCTCATCAACGAACTGTGCGTTTTATTCGTTCCATTTCTCATAACCAGCCCGCAGTCCAGTATTCACGCATACCAACGCAACAATCGATGGTTTGACCACGATACGGGCATTCGGGGCGGAACGCTTTCTGGAAGATACATTCCACCGATATCAGGATCTTAACACGTCGGCAGCGTTTCTGTTTGGTGCCACGACTCGGGCTTTCGCCTTCTGGTTGGACGTTATTTGTCTGCTGTATATTGCGTCAGTTGTTCTGAGTTTTCTTGTGATTGGGAATGGTGAGTAATCGAGGAAGCAAACTTTCCCTCACTGAGTGCAGTTGGAATGTAGTTGTCTAAAACCACACCACGTGTATGTTGCACCGCCGCTCCAGACATCATTAGCGGTAATGTCGGACTGGCCATAACGCAGGTGCTCAACCTCATTGGAATGTGCAACTGGGGCATTCGACAAACGGCCGAGCTGGAAAATCAAATGACATCGGTGGAGCGCGTGCTAGAATACGCCCAGCTCGTACCAGAAGCGGACTTGGCACCGGGTGTCCAAACAACTGAACGCAGTGAAGCGTGGCCCGAAAATCCCAGCATAACTTTCCGCGAAGTTTATCTACGCTATTCGCCCACCACGAACCCCGTCCTGAAGCGGCTGAGTTTCGACATAAAACCCAAGGTAAGCGTCACACCCGGTTAAGCAATCGATTCTCCATGAGTTGGGTACAAACCCGCACTAGCCTACGGTTCCATTAGCCACTCCAGCACCAAACGTTCTATCGGGCGAATGGAAACCGGCCACAAAAATAGGTTTTACTGTTTTACGTGCACTGTTTCGGACGCTTTTGCGTCGCAAAGGACATGGAATGCTTCCAGCGCAGGATGGGTGATATAAAAGCGGCGGCAATATCCTGAATAGTTTAAAACACTAACCCATGCGTGCGAAAGATAATTTTTGCAAGGAGGTGTGCTCTGTTGCCCTTGGAATGTCTTTGATTTATAATTGAAAAAACACGTACACATCTCGTACGAAAATGGGCAACGCGTGTGATTGGCTCCAATTGACTCGGTTTTTGTGTCGATTGATTAAATTATAGCCATATCTGTCGAATCTTCGGTTCGTTTCGATTTTTACTAGCCCCAATTTCTCCACCGGCAGCATGATCCATTTCGAGACGTTATCAACGATCGTTACCTTCGCTTTTGTTCTTTGTCCCATGGTGGTTTAGGTGTGAGGTTTGCTTAAAATAAAATACACATCAATTCTGTGCCTCGTCCGTTCGTACCCTTATCAATTTTTTCTGCATTCAATTTGAGAGCATTTTACGAAAAAAAGACAGCTCCATTATGACGAAGGGTATAGGAAATAAAAGAACCGTCATTTTATCACTGGTCATGTTCTTTTTTCCCGTCAATGTTCCGACTCTGGTAACCAACCACCTGATACAACTACTACTGCTGGGTCGTGAAACCGTGCGTAGGAGCATGTCGGAATCGTTGGGCGTACCGGCGCTGGCAAGTCCTCAATAATTCAGGCACTCTTTCGTCTAACACCGCTGCACGCCGGTGATGGTATCATCGAGATTGACGGAATCAATATCGGTTCGGTGCCGCTGCGGCAGTGTCGTGGCCGCATCTCGATAATTCCCCAGGATCCGGTCATATTCTCAGGCAGTTTGCGAAGCAATTTAGATCCGGACGAGCGGACGTCGGATGAGCGGCTGTGGAAAGCACTCGAGCAGGTAAGCCACCGGAGGTTGAATATTTAAACGTAACACATTTCTTCACCAATTTGAACGTTTAGCACATTTTTTTTCATACACACACCGGGTGCACAGTGTTTTCGCAACTGGTGGGGGGGCCATACCAATTTTCGGGGTTTCATTTTATATTGCACTTTTTTTGTTTATCTTTTAAATGAATATCCTGTACCGCACCGGGTTAACTTCTGTTCAACAATTCCCAAACCGGTCGAAATCGAACAGGTTGAATTAAAAACCACTATAACCGCACTTGCCGGAGGTTTAAACACGAAGATGGCGGAAGGAGGCACTAATTTGAGCGCTGGCCAACGGCAATTGATCTGTTTGGCTAGGGCGATCCTGAAGGGCAGTAAAATATTGATACTCGACGAAGCGACGGCCAGCGTGGATCCCAAGTAGGTTTAGCAAAAAGGTAATAAAGTTTCATCGCTTAATTAATCATTCTTTCAGAACGGACACACTTATTCAACGTACCATACGGACACAGTTTCATGATTGCACCGTGCTGACGATAGCACACCGTTTGCATACGATTTTGGACAATGATCGAGTGCTAGTTATAGATGCTGGCCAAATGGTGGAGTTTGATACCCCCCAAAATCTACTCCAAATTCCAGATGGTTTCTTCCGCAAATTGATAGATGAGCAGGGCCAAGGAGGTGTATCCAACAACGACAATGCGCATATTTAGCTTACGAATAGGAATATTTGTTTGTGAAAAAAACACACACTTACTTGCTGAATAAGCGAAGGACTACGCAAATGATGATAAACATGACTGCCATTGCCACTAACACACCAATCATTGCTGGATCGATGTATTTTTCCGGCTCTATCGGCTTATTGATCGGGGCTGGAAAAGGTCCGAAACGAAAAAGATGAAAACCGGTTTAAAAATAGTGAATTCGTCATCCGAAACATGCATGAGCACTATAACATCCTACCTCGACACTCGACGCTGCCATCCGATTTGAAGAATGCATTCATCTCGAAAAGACAGATGCACCGTCCATCACGACATTCCGTTTGTTCCGTCATCGCTTCGCATTGTTCACTGAAGAAGCATGTTTCGTTCACTTGTCGTTCTGGATAAAGCGAAAAGAAATGTTAGCACAAACGGCGACAAAAGTACGTTGGTACATTGTAATAACAACAGCCAGAAAGTTGTCGGATCATTTAATTTATCTGCTGCAAATTTTAACGAATCGTTTGCGTTGGCAGTTTTTGCCAAATTTACAAAGTGTTATGTCAACAATGCGCCAAATCTAATATCTCGTTTTCTTAGCCCTTGTTACCACTTGACAGGGATGTGTGCTACGCTTCGTAACGATTCATATGGAAGTTTATTTAAGTTTATCTCAAAGGAGCTGTTCGATCCGCCAC
Organism: Anopheles marshallii; assembly: GCF_943734725.1. NCBI lineage: Eukaryota > Metazoa > Arthropoda > Insecta > Diptera > Culicidae > Anopheles > Anopheles marshallii. The sequence goes on along the minus strand of NC_071326.1, from coordinate 52,634,004 downwards.
CCCTTTTGTCTTCCAGGAACCTTCCAATGGGTGAAATGTGCTACGAGGGACACTTTTGGGAAAATGTCCCACACAGTTCCTGCTTGTTTACACAATTGTTTACTTTGCCTCCTGCCGTAAAGTATCTGATTTTGAACACGCAACCTCAAGTCATCCATTTATTTTGCTGTGTTGCCCCTCGGTGGCCTGCTGTGCTCCCTCATCCGCCTCAAGGGTGAGAAAGTTTTTGCTCTTCTCATGCTGCGTTCTTTTTCTTTGGCCCTGATTGCTTTGTACATCGTAAGAAGCTTGATTTAATCTATAGCTTAGTTAGTTCGGGTTAGGTACAATCAACTTCCTAAATTATTACTGTAAACCGTATGAAGAAAACAGGTCTCGTATGTGAGCGGCCATTTTCAAATTTATTTGGGATCATTCAGTGCGTTTCAATAAGTTGCTCATACCATCGACATATTAAAAACATATAAAAATATTGATAATTAACCATTTAACTAAAGACGTTGCTTCTATCAATAGAGATTTTCGATTAAATCTGTTCCTTTTACAACCGCTCACCAATTTCACCAAACAACATATTATGCTCTGTAACACTTTCTTTTTTCTTGTCCGATCAGAATAGTGATGAATACATGGCATGAATACATCTTCAACACACACGTAGCAGCAGTTGCAGTGTAATTACTTTATTGAGAGAAAAGATATAATTCATTTCAGAACGATTTTTAAACGAATCAATTCACACAAATCCAAAACAATGAACACTGTTGGAAAGCAACATGGTTTATTCAAATGCCAACATCGATTGACATGATGAATCCTTCTACTCGGTAGAATTATATTGCTCCAAACCTTTACGTTGCGGTAGCTACAGACTGCCGGCCCATTCGCTTACTAACGAATATGTAAAGTAATCTGGGGTGGAAAAAGAAACAACTCCAATACCGATAACGATCGATGTCACGACATCGGTATCACGAAAGTTTAATCGTGCGGACGTTAAAGTATCTTTTACCAAACCAAAAGCCAGTGGTCTCCGCTTCTCGAGGGTGCCCCAGCCCGGAACACTGTCGGTCAACCACAAACGAAGTCTGCAATTTAGCAACCAAGCTTTTCTGTTTAGCTTACTTCACCCTTGTTGCAAACGGTAAAGGAAGTTAATTAGCTTCTGATAATCTTGTCTCGTGTCAATAACATTTGACGTTGACCCATCGACTAGCGTAACCAGCCAAGTGAAGCAATGGAAACAAGCGCGGAAAAGCTCAAATTCTAGTCTTTGTCAAAGATGAAATGATTGATCTCTTTCATTAAGCATTTTCTAAACAATGTTACAACTGCCAGTACCATTCAGTGTGAGACCTAAGCTTTGAATACGGGTTGGTCGTTTCATTTAAACCTTTATGTACACATTAAATAAATAAACAACGATAGCGAGTTTGTGCATGCGCGTTAATGTGTTTATTTGGTGCTAACTAATATGTTTTTATTATTTAAATCTGCTTAGTATTGTTACCAAAATAAATATCCATAATTTTGATACTATTAAGCGATTCATCCCACGGTTTTACGCAATCATAATCTACATGGTGGACATACAGACGTACAGAATATTGCCGGAATTGGATAATCGGTAGTTATTTTTGCATTTCCCACCATTTTCCGCATGCTGGTGGTCGCTTGTACCAACCAGAAAATTGCAATATTTATCACACACCGGATGTGTGGTGCTACCATACGTAGCGGTCATGTGCATGTTTAATATGCGATGGCACAATTTTCATTTTCCAACAGGGATTTGTCAGTTTTCCGCGCTTGTATGTGACACATGGGCGTAAATGATGGACGAGAACCGTTGAGAATTGAAAAGAACGGGAAGGTGTGGCACCATCGCTTATCAACCACAACAGCTGAATCATATAAACCTGTTTTTAAGACTTCAACTGTAAGTTTTAGTATTTTATGTTAAAGTTATGTTCAACAATTTACATTAAGAAAATAAATTTGGCAAAATATTCTATAATTAAAAATTATGCATTTATTCAATGTGAATGATTAACGTCAACAATAAAAAATGGTTCGCTGTTAACCATAATCGAACCCTTTTCCCTTTCGGAAATAGATCATCTTTTTAGACGACACCCTGCGTCAGATTGTGCATGAAAGGAAACTTCTCAAGGTTCGTGATAATGCATTTATTGTTGGTTGACACTGCCTACAACTGTGGCCAAATTTATCTGCCCCACTTCCATGCCAATATCCAAATGCGCACCGGCATTTTGCACATTGCGGGTAAAGTTGTGTCTGACAAGCATACCTACTACATTGACAACACACAAAGGAAAGGCGCATCACTAACATGTAGATTGTAATCGAACATGTATAAATCGCTGATGCATAACGCCATCTAGCAGAAAAACACACAAGATGTAAATTGAATCGCGCTGGAAACGTTTACGGATAAAACCGCTCCGACGGAGCAAAAGTAAGGCATGTCTATTTTATCACTAGACAGCCTTCAGTAATGATGAATGAAGCAGGAAGGATGCATTTGTGGCATAGCAGCATCCGACAGACAAGCCATAGCTCGTACCATTTGTCGATAATGGTAGTTGGTAGTAGAGAAAAAAAAATAATTGTAACGGATGGGAAAAAAAAAATTTCAAACTGCATGACGTTACAGTTTATTCAGCATTTACATCCTTCCTTCTAAAATTTTGCAAATCACAAATATTGTAGAATTTTGTTGTTAGGAGCGAAAATTATTTCATGTTTTATTTCATGCCATTTCTTAATAAAAAAGTTCAATCAACACTGAATTTGATACTGTGCTTTTAATGTCAGATGAGTAGAATGTGCATTTATGTTACGTACACTAGTGGAAATATTCATAATCATTTAGACAGCTCACATTAACGAAACTTCTCACCATAAACGTATCACTAAGCACAACAACACGAATTGGTTCATTTGTACTGAATACCTTAACATTTTTATCAAAATACTTTCGCCAAAGCGATACTGTGATTGTACTTACTTTTGCCGCATTTGTCAATATGATTGGTTGCTGGTAAATCGACAGTACACTGACATGTATGCTTCTTCGGATCGCAGAACGATCCGGCGAAGCCACACTCAGTGGTGCTCTCGCATTTATCACCAAACTTTTTACTACCCCGGGATGACGCATCTGTAAAGAATAGATAAAACAGGAAAAATGTACAGTTAATGAAAAATTTTAATACAGGAACATCACAAAGTGCATATCATAAATTTTAATTACTGCATTAATTTATTTAATTTAATTTAACAATTCAACCAAAGTTATAATTATTTAAGTAGATTTTTGTTTGATAGTAATAGCCATATATGTGCATTAATTACAGACGACCCTTACTGGTTGCTTTTATTTTAGTTGGCACCTCGATAGTTGGGTTGCCAACCATCGATGATGTCATCCTCAATAAATCTGCTCTGCTAAGCATGAAATTTTTCGTGTCCAGTTCGTGTGAACTTCATGAACTTATTCGATTAATTTCTCGATTTTGACTTATGTCAAACTATGCAACCATCGAGTACCATCTTACTATCACTGTGTGGCACGCACTCATATCCCAACCAGTGAGATTCGACTGTAGTATATTTCAACCATGTAGCAACAAATCTGAAGCATCAAGTTAACAAAACACCCTTTAAGAAAAACCATTCTTAACTGTGGACTACAAGGCGCCTCCATTTGCCGAAGCAAAAACAAGACAGAATTTCATCTGCTACAGCAATAACGTAATCGTTATCTAGCCTCGGCGATGAAATTGTACGATTTGATATACATTTAGGTTCATAAAGTCTGTATATATTAAAAAACATCTATTATTAATAATTGCTTACAGAATTCCAGAATAATTTATCATGAGTCTTCGAAACAGCTTTAATTATATGCTTTTGGATATTGAGTTACTATGTATTCGTTTACCGTTGTATCCATCGCGAGTGATTACGTTCATTATGCAAAGAGGATTAAAATGAAATAGAACAGCTCATACATCTACTAAGAATTCTGAAGTACCGCTATTTATGCACAATGGTGAAGCAAGTGGTTTTTCCTTATTTGTGGTCAGGTATTATAGCTTCTAACGTATCGAGCATGATATGCTAGAAATCATGCCTTTTAAGCACGTGATACTACACGAGGAGGTGGTTAGCAACCACCTGGTCGGTAAGAAAATTGTTAGCAACTGTTTTACTCCTCCATTCTATCTTCCAATATCGGTATGATGGTTTCTTCTATCTGAAACGAAAAATATGCAAATGCGCACAAACCTCAAAGAAGGAAATTTTCATATTATTTTCATTTCATCTTTCCGCCTAACATATGCATCCTAATAATCCTCCAAACAGCATGCGGCAAACCTTAATAGGATAGGATCAAAGATTAAAATTTGCATTGGCAAAGTGTTATTATAGCTGATCTGATTAAGTAATGCATGAAAATAACGCCGTAGTCTGAGTATGTGGTTCATTTAGCCTTTGAATAACGCAGATATGGACGATTTGCAATAAATCACCGCCAACATCGAAAATAAATGCCAAACAACGTGAATCTACTCAACGCCGAGCAAGAAAAGTGTTAAAGATTTCGGCAAAGTGTCCGGAATACAGCGTCACCCGAGCGTAGATATATAATTAAACATTAATGAAGCAGCAAAGCACCTTTTTCTTCACAATTTGTGTAGCTGGCTAGACTTCATTAAAATATTCATGCACCTAGCAAACCCAACCATGCTGTAAGTTGATGGGGTATGTATCCAAACACAGTAAAGAAGCGCTGCAAACGATCGGAACAAATCATCTGCCTCGAAAGTGTTCAAAGTCCCTCGATCCCAAGGCCCCACAGCATCGATATCAGTGATAACTATGAAATAAACCATGAGCATGACTACCTTTTGGAAACTAACAAGGGTCTGTAGAGAAAAAATCTTACCATCAAAACGAATCCGCCTCGAGTGTAACTTTAAAATCTGTTAACTAACAAACAGTGCGATCAATGCACGAAATAAACCTTTATTCTGCATTTCACACCGATGAACCGAACCAATGCTTTTTGCTTCACCAACCACTGTTGCTTCAATTAGCTCCTTCATTAGCTAGCAAAATAAAATAACCCCGTCATGAAACTCTTCCAATTAACCAAAACAAACTGAACAACCATTAAACCGCGTCTGCCAGCTTCTGTATTGAGACCAAAATGTAAGCCAAACCTGGTAAATGGTTACTTTCTGTGGTTTTATTGCGAATAAATCATCTCCGGTCGCAGCTGCTGCTACTAAAAACTAAACTTTGCGTAGGAAAAAAGGAAATCGACAAAATTGGCTAAAAGCACGTCAAAGTTCAAACGTCTAAAGCGGCTACGGCAGGTAAATGAAAGTACTTAGTTTTAAATATTTTACACCCTTAAAAGCGTAACAATAGTGATGTAAAAAAAGGAACCTAGGTACACATCTCCCGGGAACATGAAAAAGCGAAAGGTAGAAACAATAAGAATATCACCAAACGTGCCCCTAAAGCAATAGCTGTAATCTCATGTAAATTGCATGGGAACCATTCGGCTCTTCATGTGTAAATCTGTGGAATTTTCAAGAAACCCAACTTTACGGACCTTCCAGATTTCCCTTTCATCCGCATAACAAAACAACAACAAAAACGGTCAGGCGGTATCGGTTCAGCACCCTCGCGTGAATACCCAACACACACACATACACAAGGGGACTGACACGATCGGGGTTTTTATTCCAACACTTCGAAGTGTTTCCATCCCCTTTGGTGCTAGTTAAGTTTCGAAGGTGCCAAAAATCGCAACATAATCCTTGGCAGAACTCGCATACACTCGTGCTTATTTTCAGCGCTTGGCGGTACAGCACACGGAATAACGCACTGGAAAGGCACTTCCCGTTTGTGTACTTTTTGTTTGTATTCAAACCTTTCAAACTCAACTTTGGAATGTGCTCTTTATGGTGTATCGTTTCCTCAGCTGTAGGTGGGTCCAGCACATGCTCACCCGGCATTCGGTCGCTTACTCGCGGAAGGCAGCAAATTCAATCTAGCAAAGTGTTAAGCGTTGCCCGTGCCTAACTAAAAATAAAAAATGAATCCCCTTCCCTGACGATACCTCCATGTGATGCTAGAGGTTTGGATAAAAATGTGCATTTGTTCCTTTTTTTAAGTGTCTTCATTTTTGGATTCATCAAATATTAATAGTTAACACATATTTTGACGAACAAAAGGGAATATCGTACGAATATCGAATATCGCCTGCAAGGTAAACTAAACCTCCAAGAATATGATGTTAACACGAAAATGTTTCTTATTTTTTATATATTTCAAAATTTTGAAGAGTTTTTGTGCACAATTCTTATGAAACGACTCAAACCAATTGAAAATATGCTTAACCACATCACCTGTTTGCAAATGGCTTTGGCATGAGTTTGTCAAATAAAGACTACTCGTTTAGTGTGCCATTTACCGCATCCAAACCTATCACTCTTATCGTTCTAAGTTTACTGCATAGCTTTAATGACCATGTAGTACCATGCAGTTAATGATTAAACTTATTTGATTGAACCGTAACTCGGTTAGTGGTGAATGCGGCGTCTGTCGAAATGTGTCCCCTGAATTATTCTGAAGGTCTCTAACGCCATTAGTTTCAAATCGATTGATAATTAAAAGTACAATCTATGCACAAATAACCCAAATTGATACCACTACGAACAATTTGCTATCTGGGAAAACTGCAAATACAATTGCACAACTGCACAAAATATATGACCTTCAACCATTCAGTCACAATTTGGGACGTTTGACGCAATGTACAATTGCTTGTGCAACAAATAGCTCATTCTACATCGCCAACGGATGGATGTCATTATGTTTACCGTGCTCGTTGGAGAGTAAACCGGGAAGCATAATTAGCAACGGCTGCTATTTGGTTACTTTTTCCCTCAATCGACAGCAAGAACGATGATCGCAAACGATAAAACAACATTTTTATCACCTTTTTCGGTGAGTTTGTTCGATGGTTATCAACCGTGTGCGCGTAAACGATTGCACATGACGCGCTGATTCCGGCATTATTTCCCACCACATGTTTGACGAAGCCTTTTTGACGTCGTTCGGACGCCACACTTTACTGCCGCATCAAGCATCGGTCTAATTAAGTTGCAAAATATTTTTCTTCTGCGGGATTAGCGTCGATGTGGTCGTGTGCTGCCTGTGGGGATAGCATATTTTCACGGTCCATGATTTTGGGCTTATCGATACCACCTGCGTTTCGGAAGCGCCCACTCTTGGCCTTATCGCTGTACTGTATGGTAATGCAACTTGGTCGCTTGGGGAATGAAAATTTTAAATTACAACACCCGCGCAAATACTCCCGTTCCCTTCCTCACACATTCCACCAACTCGTGAAGAACTCATGGAACTCATGCCGAAACCAGTCAAGTGGTGAAATGGCGCCCAGGGAAGCGGTTTGCATCGTGATGAAAATTTATGTCCTTCCAAAGCATACACCTGTGGGTGAACGAGACACACGGGCTGCGGTGTGCTTACGCCACATTTATGGTAAATTGAGGAAAAACGCGAAAACTCTCTACCCACGTTGCTTCAATAATTCGTTGCTTCACCGTCTTGGTGTTACCTTCACACCTCGTGCAATTACCATGGGCAATTATTTAATATTTCTAATGAATTTCCCTTCATCTGCCGACTCTCAACAACGCAGAACGGATTTATTTGCTTCCATGCTGTCCGACTGGGAAAAAAATGGAAAACACATGGTGGCTTAAGGTTTTCAAAGTTTTAAGCAATTATGGAAGTTGCAAAAAAAATGAACAATGTCATAAACCAGAGGGATTATTAGAATGATGCTTTAATGTTTGGAGTTGTGTGAAATAAGTTGCAAATAGCATACATTTGTGCAATAGTTGGTATTAGTTACTAACATACAAAAAAAATACTTTAAATAATTAGTACACCCTGTGCAGTATTTGCAAATAAATTCATATATGGCCGGGCTGAAGATGGAAATTATTTTTTGCAGAGCAACCTCGATCTTATATATCATAGAAATAGGAATATATTTTTATATTATGTATGTATGTATATTTTATATATATACTTTTTTAATATGTTTTGTCTCACCTACAGGTATGACAATATATGAACAAGGTGTGTAGAAGTATGTGCGTACCATATGGAATGGTTAGGGGCTGCAATTTTGCTAAACCAGCAAACTGGCAGCATTACTAGTATAGATCAAAACATTGAGACACCGGACCAATCAAATAACACCGATTTCATTACGATGGTTAGGACCTAAACGTGGATATCAACATATCACATCATTGACATGCAGGAACTCGTCCGGGCACCCCCGGAAGAAGGTTTTTTGGGGATTGGAGAAGGAAATAGCTTCTAACCATTATGAATTGCATGCGAATTTTGTAACCCTTAGTCATAAGCGATAAGGTCAGACCTTTCTTTACGAAAAAAAAAAATATATTAAGTTATTCCCTTTGAGGACAGCCCGATAGTTTGTTAGCAGCGACGTGGGTATTTACACGCAAGGACCTGTACCAAATCTCGTTCTGACCATTCACTACGGTGCATAGTTAACTTTTCATCTACGTGTAATAAAAGTTTGAGTAGTTTTGCAAGATTTGGCAGTTCCAAGACTGTGGTGAATTTTAAGTTCAAGTGATTAGTACTATTACTGTACTTGTGTTACTTCGTAACGCAACATTACTAATTTAGATAATATATAACCCCAAAACCTCAGCTTAGCAATACAGATCCACTGTTAATAGTATATAATATTAATCATTGCTAGCAACATGTTGAACAATTCTATTCAAGCTGAAAACTGTAATAAAATAATACTTTTGTGTACTCCTAACCCTTTTTTGAAGTTACATGTTTGAAGTTCTCCATGAAGTTAATTGGAATAATGATTCGAATCAACAACTACCATTTCCTAAATTATTTAACACAATGGTAGCAATTTCCAAAAAAGGAACATAATAGGAAATTAGAAGAATCAATGTGTCAACATTCGATTTGTTCCGAGTAAACAACCTCTTGATGGACGGACCTGTCTATGCCATTTCCATTGCTCGGTACGCAATGTGTTCTTAGTTAGGTTCATGTATGACATATAGGAATGTTAATTTCACCAACTTGCATCTAATGTCTGTTAGCACCGTTCGAATTATTGATTGATATTGCGAAAGATAGCAAGGGTGAAGATTCCAAAACACAATTCATGGACCATATTCGGTTGTGGATTTTTCTTCACGAAACTGTCGTACCGCTTAACATAAATTATGCATTAGGTTTTGCGGGTTATGTGCACCCAATTTTCGACTGAATGATATTATCGCGGTGGTAATAGCTGACTCATTTTCCGTATTTCACTACCATTGTCTACTCAGGGCTATCCGTGGTTTAATTGAAATTAGATTACCAACCGCACGTCAAATTCAATCTGGGTTAGGAATAAATTTTCTCCTACATTGTATGGTTTCGGGAGCTGCGTCTACGATGTCCATTTCAGTGGGTCATGAGATTGGCAGGAAAAAGTATCCGACACATAAATCATATCAAATATCCCGAGGGAGGTGCTAAACGCATCGATTCACTAATAACTTATTTCTCAGCGCCCACACAACAGACAACAAAAAAGCAAGGCAAATGGAACAGATTTAAGGTGCTAAAAGCTTAGAGAGGTGGGATGCGGCTCATCATTAATCATTTCCTGTCCAAGCAGTAGGAGGGATACATGGTGGAAGAAACATAGGCAGCAAATGTTATCTGTGAGGTAAGGAAATAAGCACTGCATCGTACTTACCGAATGGAGCCGCCTCTCCAGTGCCAACGTTCTCATTGCTGGACGTAGTCCATGTTTCTTCAGGCGGAATGGTGGTTACTTCATCGGCCAGCACTCCACCACCATCGGTATCGCCGCTCAGATACGCAAAATCACTCCAGAACGCTATCAGCAGCAATGCAATCGGTACGATAGCGGACAGGTGGTTGGCGAGGAAACGACGTGAAAGAAGCGATCTTCCGGAAGGTCGCTGGAGCCTGCGAGACATGCGAGCGGGTTGCGAGATCCTGCCGCCGGTCATCTTGGTGCCTCGTCTACTGCTGCTAGTGATGCTGGTGCCCAACCGAATCGGTGTTCGGATGCTATTGCTACAATGGCTGGTGCTGCTACTAAATCCCGTGTCCGGCATTGCCCGCGGCATGACACTCGGACGCGTCCACGCTGGGGGCTCTCGAGCCCTCACACGATTGCTCATAGTTTCCGTTCCAGCTCCTCATCCATAGCGGATGATGCCGCTGTGGATGGTCTGGGGGAATTGCGGGTTGATAATCTTTGCCTGGCTATTCGTCGATGGCACTCTCCCACTCTTTCGTGCGCCACTGTTTTGTTTTTTGTCTTTTTCTCCGGGTTTGGTGCTCAGTCCAGAAGTGTTACAAGTGTGCTCCTGGCCGGTTGGTTCTGATCACTTGGTCCAATCGGTTAAGGCATGCGACGAATATCGCTCTAGTGTTATCGTTCGTTGGTACGATAGCCGTGGGTAGTAGGAAAGCAGGATTAGTGAGATTTATTCTTCGTGATCTTTGCCTAAAGTCTCAAGGCAACAATTTTCCCCTTGCAACAAGCGTGGTCCCGATTTTTCTTGCCGGCACTTTCCGCTATCAGTGTAGTTGTAGATCTCACTATCCCTCTCATACGTTGTTTTTCTGCAAAACACACATCAAAAGAACGATAAGACTCGTTAAAAGCTTAAGTAAAGTGAACAATAAAACACTGAAAAGGCGAATTGGGTTCTGGTGTTCTTGTGCCTTATGTATGAATTATTTAAATATCTGGTTTATCCCCCTTGCCGATGATCCACTGTTTTTTTGTTGCTACATTCACCATAACTTTTTTTTCATTATTATTTCGGAATCTGTCCCAAACAAGGCACTTTGGATACGCTCATTTAAAAGGTGCGTGCCACTGCATGTTTCTCAAAAAACTTTGAAAGCAGAGAAAGATCAAGCAACTTTGGAACTAGTCAGCGTAGCTCTTAATAATGGAGCATTAACCGATTCTCGACTGGTGAAAATGGCATTTCATCACGCAACCACGCACCTATGCCGCACATTACATTCAAACTGGGTTACCACACGCAGTCGCCCATCGAACGCTTACTCACGGAGGTTTCCTTTTGCTCAACCTAGGAATAAAAGATGCGTGTTTAAATATTTCAACCGTTTTTATACTATTCATGTTGCATTTAAACAGGATTTAAACAACTTGTTTTTTAGCAAAATATATTAATTTCCTAACATGGAAAAAATGATGCAAACGTGTGCAATGCTTCAAATTATGTTTCCGCATACCACTTTCTGTGTTTAATTGTGACAACAAATCATATATAAATACTGTGCACGAGTTTGCACATGACAAAACATATTAATTTCGATCATAATCTTCGATCATTTCTTAATTTAAAAAAAAATCGGGGAAGGTAAATTAACTTGAAGTTAATTCTCGAAGCTCGAAGGATTAGCTAATTTTCTAGAATACCATATGAGCGAAACTTTGCTTGCGAAGATCGTGCAAAAAAGTACAAAACTTCTTAAATTTAAGGTCATTATTATAAAACTTCATTATTACGAAAATAAAGGTAAGTAAACTTTAGGTTATTCAAAAATAAAGACCGCTGACGACTTCTGAAACTAGTTTCTCACCAGTTTCCACCACATCACCGACGAAAACTAAAGCAATATCTCCATGTGCTAAGCTATTTTAAAACATTTTGACATAAGAATCCGGACATGGTTCGCATTGAAAAATAACAATACCCTAAATTTGAACATAATTTTAATTTTGATTTGTTGAAAATTGAAATCTGCCGTTAAACGGTAGAACGGTAATAAGAAACAGATGACAAAAAACATACAGCCGATACTTTTACAAACATAGCATTTTTCGATGAATAACGCTAAGTTTTTCATTTTTCATCCACCATTTTTCAAACCCAATGACCACGATCCAACAATTTGCATTCGTTGTAATTTTTAACAATAAAAAAGACAAATGTAAAACTTTGTCAAAAACAATTTTTCTTTAGTTAAAATGTCTTTAAAAAAATGTGAGCACAAGTGAGTTAGCTTTAGACCGAGTACACCCGGGATAAGATGCCCTTTCACCGTTTGGAGAAGGAATTGTGTGAGAAGAATTGTGGAAAACTAATGTGCATTGTACCTGAAATTAAGATTCCAATAGTTATAAGCAATGCACGACCTGGCCAAGCTATATGCATAAAAGTAAATAGTGCGTTAACTTTAAAATCCTCTCAATACTTAATTTAAAGGAGAAATGTTTCGCAAAATAAAATTACATGCAAAGGTCAAGAAAGCAATATCTCTGAATCACATTCGGAAGCAGTTTTTAGTGGTGGACAATGCAACAAATAACTTGTCAACCGTTGAACACCATGCCTCATACATGGCAGACAATTTGCCTTGGACACTGTGCTGTGCTACCAATGAGTATTTCCAATTCTAAACTTTCTCTTCCTTCCTCTTCCATGAGGCACAAGTTGAAAATAGAAAATGAACGTTTCACCAGCGCCAACGTGCATTTTCGGACCCATGCCGCTCTTTGTTGCAACACCATAACCATTTGCTTTTTACTGGTGGATTTCCCATCGGCATCACACTTTGTCGTTTCCCTAAGAAAGCTGTCACTTAACTGGCACCTTCTGCTGTCACCGTTGTTTCCTGGGGCCGAAAGTGTCTCAGCATGGCACAGGCTCGAAGCAGCCACTGTGTACACTGTGCCTGCCGGCCCGCGAACCGTGATGCGTAGGCGACTGCACGGCCATATATTTGGTATTCATGAAAAGCAAACAAATAAAACGGTTTCCATTCGCTTCATACAAAGCGTCAAGTTTGATTCTCTGCATCCCTCAGCTCGCTATACCTCAGGGAGCTTTAGTGAACGTGGAAGAACTAAACCAAAAATATATATCTCTGCCCTCCAAACAATTTTATGCCTACGATACAATAAGTTCGGCCGAGCTGCGAAAACGATTTTGAAAAGCACCTTGCCAAAACACAAAGACGATATATAATGCTGCTGGAATGTTGGAAACATTTTCCACGTCCCCAAAAAGGTCAGTGGCTAAGGGTAAGATTAGCAAATTGGAATGAAAATTTCATACTATCGTCGGTATTCATAACCCATGATACTGTTCCAAATTGTGAATGTTTTGCTTGCCAACTTGGAACTGTCATAACGAAAGTAAAGGTAGCACATGTGTGATACCAACTAGCAAACCGGTATTTAATTCGCGCTTAAAATGTATCTACCATCGAAAATCTTGCAAATTGTTAATTGTGAAGCAGATATGATCCTGTTTATTGTGATAAATCGTATTCTGTGTTTGTGGCTTTACAGTCGTTGACCAACTTGCCGAATAAATATTTCTGTTCCGTTTTGTTTAAACAGTACCCAAAAAAGTCGGCAGTGCAGTAGCAAAGCTCATTTGGATAAACAGGCTATACACCAAATAGAAAGGCATGTCCCATGGATTCGTACTGTGGTCTGATACAACAAAGATTGTGGATTGAATCGCATCTGCAATGATCTCCTCATTTAGGTTTTTTGACTTTTCAGAATTATGTGGTAGAAATTAAACAATTATCCAAGTCTTCGTTGAACCCCAAAAGAAAAAATACTTAACTACCAAATGGAATGAAATTCCAGTAAATGTTTTAATGCAACATTTGCTCCTGGTAATCTCTAAAACGAATATTCTTACACAAAATCAAAAACTGACCATAAACACTATGTGTTCGGTGGAAATTATTTCGATACCAAACAAACAGAACCACGGTCATATTTAGCGATGTCGATAGTGTGCAAACTGGTGTGACATCTCCTGTGGGTAATGAAAAATTAATTTCAACCCTACCCTCGCGTCACCATAAATCATCACAGAAACGCACGTATTTTCACCAATTTGACCCGTGTCTCAACACTGTACGGATGGCATTGGCCCAAACAGCACGCACAACACAGCAAAACAACCATACGCAGGGGAATTCAATCATACAAAAATGGGCCGAACACTCAACGCTGGCGATGTGGCTTGTATGTGTGTTTGGTTGTTCTACGAGACCATCCAATCAACAATGTGCTGCTAAACTTCTTACTTTTCTCGTATTCTAATTCCCCTCGAGTGCAATGATTTTTCATTTTCTTTGGCGTCGTTCAATTTTACTGTTTCTTGTTGGGATTTGTCGGCTGTTTGTCGCCATTTTAATATCTACTTTCACAATTTGCTTTTTGTCGTTTGTTTTTATATCGATCAGTTAAGAATACAGTAGTGTCCATACTACTTTCAACTTCCACCGATCATTATTTTGAATCGATGGTGGCATATGACAGCAACGCTTAGTTCTGCATGTCATGCAACATGATTTGCTGCAACCCAATGGGTTCGGATATTATAAACTTTACAAAAACAATTGTATCGCGTACAGAGCTTGATACACTCTCATTGGTTTATGTGAGTTCTGACAGAGTGTAGTTATTCTAAACATCCTTTAAGCTATTCTGTTATTGCTTGCACAAAGAAAACTGCGGTTTTATCAACTAACCCGGTACCGGTAACTTTTAATGCCACGAAGGTTGCAGTAGGAAGACAAAGGACTTCATTTTGCGGTTGCTGCCCTCGCAGAAAAAAGATTGTAAAAAAAGAACAAAAAATCGCATGCTAAACCTTCAATAGCCGTTGCTACAGGGTGGCTAGGTACCATTTATCGTATGACGTTACTGGCAATCCTCAAACAGCCTCAGTCCCGCTCTTGCAGTACTTTGACCGACTGAGACAGACGTGCAGCAGCTTGTAGGTAGCGTCACCGAGCGGTGACAAGCGGCCCAAAATTTATGCGGTTGCATTTTAAAGTACCCACACACGAGCTAATCCGGGCTCGTGTTTCTAGGGATCCCCGGATCCACAGGGACACTACTGCATAACACTGCCACCGCTGTTAGTGGACGTGTGCACTCCTACCACTACTCAATGCAACTTTATCAGTAGTGGAATAATTGGAGTAATATCGTGCGCTTGTTTTAACACGCCATGGCATTAAATCATGTTCTGCCACTAGATTTTCAAATGGATGTAGTAAAAGTCAAAACGACATGTCGTTGTTTTAGTATGTTATTGTATGTTAATAATGTTAATGCAAGTAATGTTTCTATTTCTATAAGATCATCGATGCGAAACGCAGTGTTTTTGGCGTTTCACTGAGTACACTAAGAACGTAATTCTAATATTTGATCTTACATTGTTTTTACTTATTCTATAAAAAAGGCATAATATTTCAAGCATTATTACATTATGTTGTTATTTTGTTATTTTATGATATTTTTTTCTCTTTCAAAGCTATATTTTTAAAGATTACATAAGTTTCCATAAAAATCAATCGATATCGATCTTAGTGTTAGGAATTATGGTCACCGAATTATTTCCTTTAGTTCCTTTAGACTGGTACTATTATTTTTAAATAATTTATAATTCAACAAATTAAAAAAAAAAAACAGACCAAGTTACCGCAAATTTTGGTGATTTTTTTACACTCGCAACTTTGTAGACAAAGACCTAAACAATCACTATGAAAACAATCGCTCCCTTCCATTCCAGTGCAACTATATGCGAAAAGCTTTGACGTTTTGCATCGGTTCGAGGAAATCCGCAATCCGGCAAGGCTCTAAATCACAACCACTAGTACGTGGGTATCGATTAAATAACCATGTGCAACCATGTGCCAACTGTGTTGGAGCAGAAATCCTGACCTCAGTCTTTCGGTTTTGCGCCAGAATTCTTCCCCTATAGCGAGTCACAATTTCACGCGTAGTGCCAAGCTATGTAGCCACCCAAGCCGCGTACCCAATGGAGAAATTTCCTTCCGGTCCGATCGATTGGTTTGTTTGTTTGTTTTTTTTTTTTCAATGGCAAACATGGGTGGAGAGTTTTTCATTTCAATTGATGCGTCACATGAAATTTGGCTCAATAAGAGGATTAATTGAGGTCGTAAAAAAATGCTTCTCGATAGAAATCATCGCACACTAGGATGAGCAGCCACCGCCGAGCGGCTTCAATTGACGCGCCTTAAGGGTTTCAGTGTTCGGTTTAGTGCTTATGCCCAATTTCCTGGATCAACCAGAAAGCCAAAGACTTGATACACATGCACAAAACGAACATGCTAACACCTAACCTCTCA
This sequence comes from Anopheles marshallii, assembly GCF_943734725.1. NCBI lineage: Eukaryota > Metazoa > Arthropoda > Insecta > Diptera > Culicidae > Anopheles > Anopheles marshallii. The sequence continues at coordinate 52,617,666 of NC_071326.1, read as the reverse complement.
CCTTATTCAGCCTTGGTACCATGGAGTGATTTATGTTCTGGCGCATTCCTGCTTTCTTGATGCTAGCCACCAAACAAACAGCCGCACTTTCGCGTGCACTTTGAGCGTGGCAAATGTAAGAGAAATAAAATCACCCTACGACCAGTGAAAAATGGTGTGCACCACGTGCAAAACTGCGTGTCCCCGTGCGTGAGTAACGATAACTAATTCTGCAATAATTCGTGACACACGTAATCGTTGTTCGATGGCGTACTTATGGGCCCCCGCACCAGATGATAACTAATCAACTTCACCGTTAAATTTTATATCCATTTGGGAAACTTACTTAGCGTACATTATGTACAACTCACGCACAGTATCAGCCCTGCGGAAGCGACCGACTTGCATAAGTGTGTAAGAAGACGCATTGGCAACGAGTAGAGCACATAAATATGACATCCATGGTTGGAAATGTTCGATGTTCGAGCCAATTCCCAGTACTACCGAAATTCGGCTGGTGCCGCTTTTCGGAGCCAAAATGTTGCCAACATTTCAACACCTCATGTACATAGCTTGTGCATGACAACTCTCTGGCATCCCAATGTTTGGCTGCAATTAGCAGTCCAAATGGATGCTTTTTTAACCTTTGCTGTACAAAGCCAGGCTTCCCGTTTACGAGGCTTTCGAGCAAAGTTTATCACACACAGCAGACTTTAACGAGAATGGATGAACTTTTACTGCTTTTCGATGTGCATTCATTGGAAGAAATCACAACAGAGCAGGATTATGATGATGCGTTACTGATGAAAATATTGAATACTGCTGCTGTTGTATAAAAGTTATGTAAATCAATATTCATGTAATCGATCCAAACGAGTGTCACTCCTGATACGCCTCTTATGCGATGGAGCGATGGTCTTATGCGATGGTATGTTTGTATTTGATTGTATGTAAGGATTTCTTCGATTTCTAACCACCAAAGCCGATCCTCAAATTCCCTCTAATGTTTCCCAATGGAGTACATGAAAATGAAAAGTTATGTAAAGGATGCTTTGAAAGGGAAATCTTATCGAAACATAGAGGCTATAATTTTCATAACCAACCCCAATAAAGTCAACCCAGATTGGAACTACTCCCAACGGGCGTATAAACATTGACAACACAAACACCGATTATGTGGGGACCGCATCGTACTCAAATGTTGATATGTTATTTGCGAAATGGCTGTAATTACTTTCGCACAAGTTTACTATTACTTCATTTCAATAAAATGGATCTATTCGTTTACTGTATAGTTACGAAATTAAATTGCTGAACTACACCAAATCCAAAGAAAGTACCCTCTGCAAACGCTTTCTTACAACTATACAACTCTATATATCTTAAACTCTTACATGCAAAATCCCGTTTGACAGTTTTGGCATTGATTGCAAATGGACAGTCGATGCACGGTTGTGTATTGTCTCTGGCCGAAGCCTTCGAACGCATTGCAGATAATCTATCGAGTGCCAGAAACGGCCATAAAACGATTCAATAACTTCACTCACGAAAATAAAGACTATGGCACACAACTGCGATCATTTCACCATTACGTTGCGCTGGACAGGGGAAAAACCAATTGAACCTGGATTCCAATCAACCGTAAAAACATAGTTAAACCCGAAGTTTTCATCACTTCATCGCACGCACATAAACTGTGGCATAACGCACTATCGCCTTAGGCGGTAAATTCTTATTTTTAACGATTTTGATACGGATATCAAAAGGTAATGGTTAGTAGCTGTCACTTTCGAAAAAAACATCTATTGAAGTTTTAAAAGTGTGTCATACTGAATTATGCATTTATATATTTTGCTATATTTTCTAGCATTTTGGGCGAAAGTATGTGTAATCCATAGTGTATTAAGCATATGCGATAATTAATCTAACCATTAACTATAATTAACCATTTTTAGAAGGATCTGTCGGTTTGAATCCACGCTAAAAGTTGGGACATTTAATTCAATATTAATTTGTCGGCTTTTAAGATACAACAACAGCAAAAGCGTCCATTTGAACGCAAACAGCTTTACTTCAACACAAAAAGTACAACCATTTTTCAGGCATTAGAACCGAATTTAACAGCACTGCGTCGAAGGTAGACTTACCTTCAAGAACATCCAATGTTTTGTTGCAGTGAGCGCTGAGTGTGTGTGTTTTTGTTTTTTTTTGTACTAACGGCTTAATGGAGGCGCCTGATCGCAATTGGTACCACGCTTTATCTTGATACCGACACTAACACTAATAGTGATACCTAACCACTCGTCACACTACAGGACACAACGATACACACACTCAAACGTAGGCATGTCAAAACGCAAAACACAGAGGTCACAACTTGCAACTAAAAATAGGAAAATACGTTGAAGCTTTTGCCAAGGAAAACCGAACAATCAAATATTCAATCTTTATTCCATGCACTAGTGCCAGCGAAGAAGTATCTCAGAAGTGGATAGGAAAAGCAGACAGAAATCGTGTAAGACAAGGAACAACCACCCCGAAGTATGAATTAAATAAAATAAGCTCGAATGGCTATATCATTAGTTATATGCTTCCATAACTTGCTGATATTTCGGAGGCCATAAAGTGAAATGGAGTTAATATATAGGCGGAAGGATAATGGAGCAGTGTAGCCGATTGACCAACCACAGCAACAAAAACCCATAATATTCTCACGCACACTACACTTATTGTTTCTCGACTTTCGACAACAATGCATCCTGCCGATCATGTAACTCACCGCCCCTCGCAGGAGGCAAATTGATCGGTCTCCAAAAACAAAACACCAAATACATATTGTTGGGAACTGGTTTTCTACCGTTTGCAACGTATCACGGTGCTTCAGAATGGGACTGCGACTGTGTTTGTTCTACGCCTAGAACTATGAGTTACATACTATACGCCGCACGCCGAAAGCCGCAACCGTGTAACCCAAAAACGCCTCGAACTATCACCGCTATCGCACAGGACGCACTCGCACTCAACAAACCTTCCCTAGGTGCTCATTGGAGCAGCAGGCAACGAAAAATCACACATCGAAATACTTTACATCTGCAGAGTTTAATCACTGCAGCAAAGTAAGCTGAAGTATCCTTCCTGAAGCAAGGCAAGTATCCTGGCTACCGTTTCTGTTAGTAGTTTCCCTGCACTCTATGATTTGGCCGCAGTTCGCATGGCAGGCCGAAATGGTTCGGTGCACATTAGCGTCGTGTTGGGCTTTCCACTTGATAGTATTCCAGTTTTACTCCTTTTTGCTGCGTCACTAGCGACCACAAGTACGATACCATGCTACCATGATCGTGAATCGTTTTCGCCGTTGTTCAAAACGCACTAGCAGACAACAGGACATAATTCCACCGCACCGATACCGATTTGTCCTGCTTGCGGCCTTGTTGGTTCCGGTAGGCTTCGGTGGTTCACTGTGTGATGCAACTTTCCCGAAACCAATAGATATAACTACGGCCTACTGTATATACGACAATGTGGTTCTTTTACTACCAAGTGTACATCACCCTTTCGGTGTGTTCCATAATAATGCGAAACAACACGCTTTTCTACACTGCACTAAACATACATGCACGAAACCACACGGGTACGGTTTCTTTGTTTCACGGCTCCGTACGGAGATACAAAAAAAAATCACATCACTGGCTTTTCTGCGGCAAAGCGCTATCAAAGAGACAACTTACCGCGGCTTATATTACGTCGACTACATGAGTGTTGGAAACAGTAAGCCCGACTGAATGAACAATTCCCACATCGAGCGGTTGAAGGCGCCGTGTTCCGAAGCCTTCGCAGTAAAAATACTGCAGCGCTGTAGCAAACGAACGGCTGGCACAAGGAACAGCCCGTACCACGCATGCGTCCGCTAGCGGCAGTCTTTCGGTGGCCAATGACGATGGCAGCACTCAGCAGGTACTCGCCACTCACAGCACACGAACCGATGGTGGCAAACGGTTTTAAAATCAAACCGACCACGGTCCCCTGCTTCACGCACCAGAGATCCGGTGGTTTTGATTGTTTAGCAACGAAGTGATGTGTGGTGTGTATCCTTTGACCCGTGTTTGGGCACCTCCCGGTAGCAGCTATTTCGAGTTACAAGTCATCATGTATGCGTTTAAAGTTTTCCTTCTGAGCACGTACCGCGCCTGGATGGCTCCACACGTCATGGGCACTTTTTACCCAGTTAGTCACTCGTCGTCGGCAGCGATGAATGGCAAAGAGAGTTGTCCTTTCATGTAAAGTCATCATTTGCCCAACTCATCTAGTGTGCGTGAACATCGCTCGTAGTGTACCAAAGCCAACCAACCCATACCATATCCAACGGTTATGTGGTAGGCCACGACAAATGTTGAGTTGGTTGACACCAATGCGTTACTCGTTTAATTGTTGTGCGATGCTTTTTTTGCTTCGGTGTTTCTGAGATGCTACGGAAAGCTTTCAAATTTATGCCAAGCTGGCCAATTGCTTTTAAGCACATCAAAATCATTGCGATCCGTGGACTGTATAACACTATAATTGGTAATAACTAATTAGAGTTCTAATGGAAAAAGACATTTACTATACTATTTATTTTGGGGCTGCCAGGTGGTGTATTGGTAGCGGCGCCGGCAGTGGCGGATCTAACGGTAGGCGGAGTAGGACCGTGTTGGGGGCCCGAAAAAAAATGTTTAATGGGTCCTAGTAACCAGTTATCAAATATGTTCAGGAACAGGCCTTCTAAAGCCAGCCAGGCCTTTAGAAATCAGGCCTAAGTGAGACAGTTCTGTTGCCCCATCCAACCACGCCTTTTGCTTCATCTCCTCGAAGCTAGCCCCCGGTCAGTTATTTCTTTTAAATTTCATCATGTCCATACCCCCCCCCCCCACCCCCTTGAAATTTTTTTCTTTTTGGACACGACAGCCCCCCCCCCACCCCCTCCAGCTTCTTCACACCTATCCAAAATCCTATCCGGTCCAATACACCGCCGACCAATAGGAAGGCACTGACATATTCCTTTTGTAAATGTTAATTTCAGCAGGTCTTCAAATTATTGTTATACATTCCCTCGTTTCGCAAACAAAAGAGGTATATGAGATAAAGCACACAATTCTAGAGGTATGGGCAATATTCAACATCTTGACACGTAGAACTCTCAACATACAAAAACCACAAAAACTAAATCGCTACATCGAACTGCGGATCACGTAAAGATCTCTAAAGCATCAGTTATCTCCTACTTAATTATCAAGTGCTACAACTGTTCAGCAGTCTATGCGTCCTGCAAAAATCCTTCACAACCTGCGTTTCTGAAAAAATATATCAACACCATAGCTCAACCTCAATTTGAACGCTGCAAGTTCGGTGTCTCTCTCAAGGCAAGATCAGACTGCTAGTAGTAAGGTCATCGTACAACCCATAAGGCTTGTTGTGATGGCGACCTCTCCATTGTCCATCTCCGCGTATAGGAGTATAACATATTCCTGAGTATTATCTTTTTCATAAACTTACTTACTTTACTTATCCGGCTCTGCAGGAGTTCTCTAAACCGCTCACGGTCGAGCGCCTTCGTCTGCCTATCCATTATCCCGGCCTTTCTGGCGGACGCATCAACGCCATCACTCCATCTCAGTTTGGACCTACCACGCCTCCTCAGTCCATGTGGATAGGATGACTTTAAGGAATGGGTCGTCCGGTGTCATTCTCATGACCGGACCAGCCCACCTGCGAGTCTAATCCGCTGTACTGCAGTGAGTTCGCCATAAAGCTCATAGATATCATCGTTGTAGCGGTTCCTCCATTGTCCGTTCTTTTTTATAAAACCTGAATAGTGTTGAATGAATCTGAATGAATCTTTGAACTGAATGAATGAATTTGAATCTCTATTCTAAAGATTCATGAATCCTCGAGATTCATGAATCCTCAGAGATTCATGAATCCTCAGAGATTCATGAATCCTTAGAGAATCATGAATCCTCAGAGATTCATGAATCCTCAGAGATTCATGAATCCTCAGAGAATCATGAATCCTCAGAGATTCATGAATCCTCAGAGATTCATGGATCCCTCCGGAAACATAATGATGAACTTTTTTTTATTATTTTACGTCCGAAATAAGAAATTTTATACAGATGAAATTATTATTAATACTGCTAGCATTAACGCTAACCAACTTAAACTAATCGAGCTGATTTTATCATGATTTTATTCATGATTTAATCGATTTATTCCAGTGACCTTTGCGTTGCCCTTAGAGAAATCTCAACGTGTTAATACGTTTTTGGAAAATAAAAATATTCGAATAGTTTAAAGAATAAACATAATTAAATAAATCTTTGTTTCAGTGCAAAGAACATTGACATATGCGCTCATTTATCTGTTGCTTTGATCTCGTGGCACTACTCTACGCACATACCGTACTAATTTTCTGTTATTTGGAATCCCTTCAACATAGGCGAATGACGACGCAGTGCGTTTTTGTACATTAGCTTATTAGCTATTACAATTTTATTGCAGCGGATTTATTGACGCCCCATACATTCTTGAAAGTATAAACTTTCAGACTCCTAATGGGAATTTAAAACTAAGGCCAATTTGTATGGCATCGCAATGTTACACAAAATTACACAATTACGCAAAGTCACTAGAATAAAATTCAGCTCGATTAGTTTAAGCAATCTAGCTTTAAGAATGCTGCTAATAATAGTGCAGTGCTAATAACAGCTTCTTCTGAATAAAATTTCTTATTCCGGGCAAAAAAAATTATAAAAAGCTCAAAATTATATTTCCGGAGGGATTCTTTGAGGATTCATTGCGATTCATCAATATTTGAGGATTCGTGAATCTCGAGGATTCATGAATCTTCGAGAATTCATGAATCTCGAGGATTCATGAATCTTTAAGGGTTCATGAATCTCGAGGATTCATGAATCTTTGAGGATTCATGAATCTTGAGGATTCATGATTCTCCGAGGATTCATGAATCCTAATTTGAATGACTCCTCGTTAAAGATTCATATGAATGACTCTTCGCAAAAGATTCATTAAGCACAACACTAAACCTGCATGATATTCGGCGACTTCGAATCGAGTACACGTCTCAGAGGCGAAGATGAATGCTGTGAATATAAAAATGTTGCATAGCTTCAGCCGAATCGATTCTCTGGTAATATATCTCTAAATAAGGAACTCAAGAATTAAACCAAGTTAACACTAGGCTACAAAGGTTGGAGTCAGAAGCTATGTAATAGCATTTTTCGTTTCACCGACACTGAACAACTCATCTTCGACGTAGTAAAGTAGCTCTATTACCTTAGCAAGTCCTACATAACCTGAGCGCAATTTTTAGCTTGGACCTTAAGCTATGGGATGATTCAACAACCAACCATTTGGCGTATTCAGACCAAACTTAACAAGAAAACAAGTACTGCATTCGGATCATAAATAAATTACTTTTTAAGAAGGCATCGTATTTTAGTGTATGGTATATTTACAGAAGCAGAGCGGCTTTCGCCTTCAACACGATTTTTGTACTGCTTATTTCACCGGCTCAGAAATGACCTCTCGCTGACGTACCGGGTACAGCAGCAATCACACTAGCCCAGTATGCACCGTAGTTTTTCACAATCGTACCGCTGTAAAACAATTATAAAATAAAATACACGATACATTATACAACTTTATACCGAAACAAACGTCCAATTTGGTTAAGTTTTTGGTAAATGTCACACAAATAAAAATTCACCCAAGGATAACAGAACCACAAAATGAGCCAAAGAGGTATTTAAGCTTTTCTTGCAACGGTTCCTTCCGAAAAGGCGACAAGCTGCTTAAAAATGTAACATTGGTCCCTCATTTGCTTGCAGCCTTTACTTCAACAACACGCACCTAATGCAATGGCACATACTTGTGCTGACTTTAAAATGCTGCAAAGTCGTATTTAAATAGGCCACCAAGACGATGATTTATGGCCCACTGGCAGAAACCAGTTTTCACCGATAGTAGTCACCACCTCGTACATCAGAAGCGGTTTGAGTTGATCGTGTCAATGACCGTTTTGGAAGTAGATTTTCGTCAAGCATCAAAGTGAACTGTTTGCATCCAGCGTCACCTGAGTGCAACAAAGGCATTGCACAACCCTTGTGCGAGATGGTGTAGAGACACTGAATCGAATGTAGGCCACAAAGCGCCATTTTCAACAGACCCATTCATAAAATCGGCTTATTTTTTTAAAGCTACATTTGAATCACTCAGCAACATGCTCTAGTCAATGTTGAAGATTGTTCAAACAACAGTACGTTACGTTCCGCACTTTTTTAAATAGTTGAACCGGTTTAGCCGGTCAATTAAAAATGTTATTAATGTCCCTTTTCCATCTAACCTAAATTGATCTGCTATTAAAAGCACGACAATCTCCCTATCGCATCCCCACACACGGGTCGACTATCTGCACAGCCTTGCACCAATGCAATGGAAAATCTTGAAGTTATTTACGTGAAAACAACTCTTCTCCCACCTCTCTCTTTCACCACCCCCACCACACATACCCACGCTTGCAAGCGTTTCGCACCGATAACGCCTCAATAAATAAACGATTAAAAAAAAAGTTTTGCACCGACAGGAACACACGCAACTCGTAAGGGTTTCTTTTGCGCACGACAAATCGCTTCAAATTATACCACATCTTGGAGGTTTGTTTCGAACAAATCACACAGCGAGCCATGCCAGCGTACTGCAGACGTCGCGAAGGGCAACGTAACGTTGCTGCCACTTACGTAAAGTACACCTGCCCTTGGCGGTCCTTCGGAGCCTGCCAAACAAAGGTGGCCTGTTCCTTGTCCCGGTTGTCGGCGTGCGTCACGGATGAACACTCCGGGATGGTTTTCGTGTTTGGCGTCTCGTACCACGAACCGATCCATTCGTTTGTCTGCGCGTCGCGTGCCTGCAGGAAAAATCCTCGGAACACATCCTGGTGGCCGTGTATCGTGACCTGAATCTGAGTACCGGGACCGTACACATTGCCACTAGCCGTCACCTGATAGGGTAACGTGGCCAGGCTTTGGCTGCGTGCCGCACCATGGTTGGGCTCGTTGGTACGGCTTTTCACACAAGTATCGGCTGGAGCACCGTCGGGAAAGGCTTCGGTCGCTGAACGAAACAACAGCGTGCAAGCAATGAATGCCAACGCGCAGTAGCTTCCAGTTTGACGGTACATGATGGCAAGCGGTTTCAAACCTAACTTTAGTGCACTATGACCTGTGTAGTCAACTGCAGAAACGATCGTGGACTAAACGTTCAAAAAATCCATTTCTACTTCTTTTATATTACTAACATCTCCCTCCCGTGCGCCTTTCGGATAGAGCTGAAGAAAGGGAAGCTTCTATTGCCGTAAGAGTGCCATGCGGCTGCTGCCATTACCATCGGCACAGGGTGGGGACAGACAATTATGTTTCGGTTTGTTACAGTGCGCACACTACCAGATGGATTATGGAGTGGAATTGGTGAATGAACTGCTGGAAATTGAAATGATGTGTCTGTCCCTGCCTTCGGTTCAACTTTTCATCGGTGAGTTGCATTCACCATGATCAAGCTACAAGGGCATTAGTAACCTTCAGCTCACTGTCTAACGGACCGAAAGTTACAACCACCGGTCAACGGTTTTATTGGGTCTATTCGAGAAGGTTTCATTTTTCTCTCTCTCTCTCCCTCGTTGTATATTTCTCATTGGTACAAGGTTCAATTAGGAGGTGAAAACGCTTCATACTGCTCAAATATATTTTTCACACATTTCAGCGCATGATCGATGAATCAGGAGTGCGGCTAGGAGTCAAAGACATATTGCTTAAGGTGATAAGCTGATTCTTGAAATATGTCTGCAAAAAAAATTAAAAAATTTGTTAAATATGTCAAGTATGCAAGATCATTTAATTGATCTCTACTTCTACTGAAAAGTAAATTTAAAATATGCTCGATACAATAATTCGCTCTCGTCATCCCAAATCACTGAACCTGTAGTTAAAGGCTGATGAGTTTGACACCCTTGCATTACAGATTGATGATGATCGTGATGCTGTGATCTTCAAGTACATGAATAATAACAACAGTATTCACCTTCCCCATTATCAATTGCTCGTACAATATGTTTAATTAAAATTATGAGACACAAATATTTCAATAACAGGCTAAAAACTCAAATAACCCCTCTTCCATTTTTCGCACTACGCTCCGAAGCTCATTTAAGTAAACAAGCGACTCGAGAGCCCTTAATCCATCCACCCCGTTCTGATGCGTGTAATCTAATCTGTGCAGTGGTAGGTCCAACAAAGTTGTTTGTTACCGATTGTTGGTACTGCACACTTGTTGTCACGGGCACTTACATCGGTCGCGATCTTCCAACCAACCGTACAATACTTTTTATGATCGTTGCCATCTACACACATTGTGCGCCGAAGGCCTCAATTCCGCGATTGATCTGTTTGCGAAGATGATTTCGTAAGGGATTGCGTGCATCGAGATATTTATGTTACGGGCTTATCATTTTATCATTCGCCTACCGACGAAATAGAGCACACCACAACGTCATGAGGCGGAGAACACATCTTTCAAACGAACATTAACCAGTCGACAACGACTGATAAGGGACCTTGTCCAGCGCGCGATCCAGCACCAAGATCGAGTGAGATGGCAAATACTTTCACGAAGTGAATATGCATTACGGTGGCGCACCATGTTTGCGTACTGTGTCACTCTCCGCTTAACCCTCCTGTCCTCTCGTTCCACCGTTTGTTAAGTACGCTTCCTTTGGCTCGTTGACAAACGGGTCTTCGTTGCCGTCGTCATCGTTATTGTCTGCGTTCGGTAAACCGGTTAGAACAGGCTCATCTTTCTGCGGCGAACCGATAGTGCCGTCTTGCGGCGGGTGTCGAGACGGCTGTATCTCGGGTCAATTTGCGGAGCGTAACGGCAATTTTGTTGCCACCGTTAACCACATTCAGGAACCGTCCGGCGCGCGATACAGTCGACAAGCTGAGCGGTTGTGATCGTTTGTAAAGGAAATCAGTGGCGGGTCAAACAGGCAAGAGCAGTATTTTCAATTCACCCGCAACAGCAAACAGTACAACAATGGTAATCAACTTTGGGGCAGGTCCGGCCAAGTTACCTCGGGAAGTATTGTGCGAGGTGCAAAAAAATCTCGTCGAGCATGGCACGAGCGGTATGAGCGTGATGGAGATGTCCCATCGAGGAAATGCATACGTTGCATTACACAACGACACATTGGCACTGGTCAAAGAACTGCTGTGAGTATTCGAACCATTGCTTCAAATAACGCAACATACCCGGGTTGGTGATAAATTCTCATCCATTCCATTCAACCCCTCTCGCACAGTAATGTTCCAGATAACTATAAGATCTTGCTCATGCAAGGCGGAGGAACAGGATTGTTTGCTGCCGTTGCCATGAATTTAATTGGTAAAACGGGAAAGGCAGACTATATCGTCACGGGTAGTTGGTCGTCGACGGCCGCTAAAGAAGCAGCACGGTACGGCAAGATCAATTATGCAGCACCCAAGCAGGACAAATACACCGGCATTCCAAATCCAAAGCAATGGCAGCTCGATCCGGAAGCATCCTACGTTTATTACTGTGACAATGAAACAATTGGTGGCATTGAATTTGACTCTGTGCCAGAAACCAACGGTGTACCGTTGGTGGTGGACATGTCCTCAAATATGCTATCTCGAAGAGTCGATGTCAAAAAGGTTCGTATTAGAATGCAGTTGTTTCCGTCGCTATAGCCCATTAATCGTGCATCATTTTTTACTTGCTTGTTTGACCAACACACAGTTTGGCGTTGTATTTGCCTGTGCACAGAAAAACATCGGCCCATCCGGCATCACGTTAGTAATAGTACGGGAAGATCTAATTGGGCACGCAATGCCAATCACTCCAACCATTTTCGATTTTGGTGTCATCGCCAAAGCGAATTCAATTAGTAACACACCACCAACGTTCATGTGAGTATTTCCTTCAGCAGATAATGGCTGTCGGGTATTTGCAACATTCATCTGCTATCAATGCACCGTTTGCCCGTCGCATCGCTTATCGCTTGTCTGTTTACCCATTTACTACTCTCTCTTTCAACAGCATCTATGTGATGGGGCGAGTATTTGCCTGGATCAAGCGTCATGGTGGAGTCGATGAGATGTACCGTTTGTCGATGATTAAGTCCGAATTGATCTATGACGTGATTGCAAAGTCTAATGGGTTCTATTACTGTCCGGTTGATAAGAAAGTACGCAGCCGAATGAACGTACCCTTCCGGGTTGGTGGTGCGAACGGAGATGAAGAACTGGAAAAACAATTCCTAAAAGGCGCAGAAGCGCTTGGCATGCAGCAGCTGAAAGGTCATCGTTCGGTCGGTGGCATCCGTGCCTCTCTGTACAACGCGGTAACGGTCGAGGAAGCAACGTCCTTGCAACAGTATATGCTGGAGTTTTTGAAGAATCACCAGAAATCCTAACAACTTTACGGAGCCTCCAATTTATTGTCGTATCGTAGTGCGGTTTGCTATTTACTGGTTAAGTAGAGACTTGTATTTTCAATTGACATTCTCCTGCCGAAATATATCATCCAAAATAGATTCAAGCGTTTCGTTCGTCCCTTTAAGATTATCGCAAACCTTTTTTGCCCAGCAAAAATATTCACGACACCTGTCGTCTGTCCAGTTCTTGGGTTTGCAGCGTTGCAGATCACGTAAATTGTATATTTTATCAGCAAGCTTCACCAGCTTTGCCTGGTGGCTCTTGCCATAGGCACGCTCAATCTGCAAGCGTTTCCGCTCCTGTTTTGGTAACGATTTATCATCCGTTACTTCTCGGACAATGGAGCATACATTGTGACCAAACAGGGATTCAATCTCCTCAAATGTTGCATCCGTATCCTCGACCGTATCATGCAGGATGGCTGCTTGCAATACCTCCGGATCGAATATTCCTGCCTCAGTGAGAATGTAAGCAACACCTGTAATGAAAAATTTCGCACATTCAGCTCGAGCTATTCGGAAGGAGAATTTGTCTGACTAGCTTACCGATCGGGTGATTAATGTACGGCGTTTCGTCTGCATCTAGCCGACGTTGATTTCGATGCTTCACAGCAGCAAAATTTACACATTTTGTATACACTTTTATAGTGTCTTCGGACTTCGGTACCTGCTCTATCATCTCGTAAAGATTGTTTATATTTGGCGCTATTGTGAGATGACAGCTGTGACCTTCAATTTTCATCTGACAGCAGATTTGTAGTGATGGGCATGCACACAATACGGGAAGATTTTTTAGATTCGTTTGGTTTGAAACCGATCTATTGTCGGAATATTCTATCTTTCTATGATTTATGAACCATTTCTATTGTCGGACTATTCTATGTTTCTATGATTTATGGAAATAAAAACTAGAATTCGACCTGACCGTTTATCTTGAATAAACAAAATTAAAACTGGCTAGAATTTTTAAAATAGTTTGTAAACGTTCAAAATGGAAAAAAATGCATTGATTTGAAAGCCATGCAACCACATTCAACCAAACTGAATGTTGAACAGAACTGTAACTGAAACTGAACAGAATGATAATTGTACTGAATTTGAATTGCAGTTCGAATGTGTACGTGGATTCCAGCAATAAGAATTGGCATGCTATCTGCATTACAGATAATTACTTTTATTTTTTTACATTTACATTTTTTTTACATTTTTTACATTACAGATAATTACTTTTATTCAAAAATAATAACACCGTGTTATCAAAAAATATCGCGAGAGTTGGAGTGGGTTCCCTTCAATTGTTCATGTACGATACGATTTGCGGGAGTTCAATTTAATCACTTTCAAATCAGTCTAACTGTACATTCAGGGTGATAATTTCTTTTTTCATATATCTTTCATCAATTTTCTGTTTGATTTAATCGAAACTGATGGAAGCATAATATATCCACAAACAACGGACTTGTTTTGGACTTATTCGCCTCTTACCCATATTACTGGTAAATAATAGGTTATTGCGCTAAATGGATAGATCAACCGTTGGACAAATAAGTAATGAAATTGCATTACTGTTTATGTTCAACGTTACAGAATATTCAAAATGCAATCGTCATGCAATTTGCAACAATGATGTGCAAATGCAACTAGCAAATATTGAACAGTGAAAGTGGAACATTGTTTAACTGTGGCGTTATTGTTTGCTTTAAGAGTGCTGCAACAAAACCGTACATATCATATGCTTGCTAAATAGATTAAAATTCTAAAACACTGTACAATGACGAAACACAAGTCCTGCTGAGGTGATCATGGGAAGGTCATGGAGGACGATGCAATCCACCCGTTCTCTGCGCTACTTTCTCACCCTAACCGACCTTCTTCCATTCTCTCACTCTATGTTCACCGTATCAGCCGGTCTGTACTTGGCCAATGCTGACTCCTCGGCCGAGATGCGTCCGCGATGATAACTCTCAACGAGTCTTGCTGCTCTCGCCATTCTGTTGACTGGAGCCCGCGTAGCAAGTTGTAAACGTGCCCTTCCAAAGCTGACTAGCGTTCACAATATTGTGTACCGTAATTTGGTTTCAAGTGTTTTCCCCCAAAGTATTGTCCAGGATTTTTTCATTTTACCCAGTACAACGTTAGTTAACAGCAAAGTAAGTAATTTCACTTTCGTTACGAAAACGATCGTTCGTCTAAAAATATCGTTATCATATAACAAGCGTCGCGCTAGGTGTGTTTTGCGTTACGCGTATGCGTGGAGCTTTGGGAAGAAATATTGAGAAACGTTGCCAATAGTTACGATTGCCTATTAACGTTTCACGAACGTGTCATCTAGTGGAAAGCAAAGGAATAAGTTGCGGTTTGGTGTGCGATTCGCTTGCATGTTGGCGCGATTAGTGATTTAAAAACTATTCACTGTTTGACCTTTGAATGACCTCCATTCTCGCGTCCAGAGAACAACGCGTGCCTCACTCTCGCTATTACGCCATGTTTTACTGCTTGGCGCCTGTGTGCGTGCGACCGCGACAGAACGACCGGCGTTCGTGACGGTGTTTTTGAGTAAAACGTTAACAAAAACATACGATAATTCACAGAATCAAAAGAATTACCTTCACATAGATATGCTGCCTGCCGAAGATTTATTCGAAAGCTGATAAGCAAGCTGATGACAACAACACATGCTATTTCGAATTGGGTTGCTTACGATAGGGTCGGCTGCTAGGGGGATCTAACAAACCATCAACTTTTGTATCTAACGCACACCAGTACATATGCTCACGAATTGACGTACCAGCTGGTTTTTTTTCCACCGGAACACACGCCGGTGAAGCAGATCATCCATCCCATAGGAAAAAATTAGTCAGTTTCTCACGTGCCTACTTGCCGTCTGCGTCCGTTTTTGGCATTCGATCGTTGCGTGATCTTTCGGTGGTGTGTTACCCGGTCGCGGTTCGACGGCAGCAGCTGTGTTTCTGTGGCAGTGTTCAACTTGTTTTCAGAAGTTTGTGCAAAACTAAACCGTTTCCTGTCTGAAGTCCAGTTTGTTGTTCGAATAGTGTTTTCTAGGCAGTTTGTTTCTTGTACGGAAATACGATGGAGGTACGATAGATGCCTTATATATTTCCTTGTTAGTTTTGTTTTTTTTTAATTAGAATACATAATCAAAAGCGGAACGTGCATATTGGTAATTCCGAGTAATTGCGATCAACTTCAATGCGACGAACAAGAAACACTTTCTGCATGTTAACACTTACACAAAGACAGAAGGTAGAATCAGATGATCGGTGTACATCAGTGCTGCTCAACCTCAAGCAAGACGTTCGGTCATTTTATCAAATTTGCATTCACATAAAACTAACTAGTTACTATAATTTCCCGAGTTACGCGAATTCGAGATATGTGAATCTCAAAATAATGACAGGTCGTGTAATTTTGTACGTGGAAATAATAATAATTTGTTAAAATTTAAAATTTTCTCAAAAATAAATTACATTTTAATATTAAAAACATTAATTTAAGAAAAAAAAGAGAATTCGAGTTACGCGAATTTCTCTGTCGCCCATTATGCGCGTAACTCGAGAAAAGACTGTACATGCAACAGTTTTTGTACCGAAGCGTGATTGGAGTGGAAATTTCATTGAAGCTGAAGTATTTTAGCGTGTATAACGACCCCTTTTTAGTTAAGAAATGGCCAAAGTCGGATTAAGGTGGTTGTTATACATGGGTAGTAGCTTTTCGATTCTGACACTGAGGGTGCAGCTTATGCAGATAGTTATGATGCGGATGAGAACACTGACGATTGCAACATTGATAATGTACTATAACACACCAGTAAGGACGAAATGGAACAATAATGTGAATTATAATGCTAATTATGAATTGTTATTATAAAATGTTTAACATTGTGTTAAATTAGAAATGAATATCTTTTCTCAACAAACATTTTACAATCCGTCAGAGGGGGTTGTTATGCACGCAAAATTACGGCAATTAAATTTTTTTTTCTTTGCTGATGTTCAATTTTAATAGGCAAAAGAGTGTCGCTCGAGTTTAATGGTTAGGTTATGTGTGCATCAAAACAATGACCTTGAAATAGTTTCACCAAAAATTCTTTTGGTAAACATCGCGCATGCGCTTTATTTGTCTTTCCATTAGAAGCCGTTTGGCAAGATGATTATGGAGTTTATCCAGGGAAACTAGACGCGGGAATTTATCCAGGGACACTAGACGGGTTCCACATTGTTGATACTCTTTTCCTTTTAGCTCTTTGTTCGGGACTGTATTCTTCACACATGTCAAATCGTCACCCAGGATGCAAAGATCTATTTTTGAAATTAGATCGTGGGGTTACTGAGAGCGAAAAATAAAAATTAAAAACACGCACGAGAAATGCCTCCGACATTTTGAAAAACTAACACTAGAATACTTGGTAAAACAGTAGAAATTTACTGTAGTAGTTTGGTTTGTAGCTGTGATACTAGCTTTCCGTTGCTGAGGCAACAGAAGTTTGTGCATCCGGTGGTTTATTGTTAAGCTACACTCTACCCTGAACGGTCGGTGTCGTGTTAAAGTGCACCCGGGAAATGAAATACTGTCCCCTTAGCACTTTCTTCTTCCACAATATTCTTCAATAAGTGTTATTAGAACGAGTTTTGCTTCTAGAGCCTTAACAGTGTCCCACGTCCCTGTTAGCTACGTTCCCTCAGAGCAATTCGATAAAAAGAGTTTATCACGCAGTAAAAAGAGTTGTCACAAAACCAACAAATCCATAATTCAGCCTGCTGCGAAAAAAGGATACATCGACTGCAATCCTGCTGCAACTGCTGGTCGCAATTGGTTCATCGGCGGTTCATCAGTAGTGTTCACGCGCCGATACATTAATTAATTTCCCTGCCGACCGTGCATCGTGCCAAAGTTTCGACCTTCGGGAGCAGTTCCGAAGCCGGCACGAAGCGAAAAATTGGCCGTTTTTGAGCCGGATAGTCGGCCGGATAGCAGAATTGTCCGGCCCATCGACCCATCGGCGGCTGCTTGTATGTCATACGCGAGTGGCTATTGCGGTCCTGCTATACCACGCGTATAATTTCCGCTCATTGCTCTGGGAGAAAATAGAAAAGTGGTGCCTTATGAAAACGTCCCGGTAGTAACCACATTTAGCAACACTTTCCTATTTTGAACGCTTGCAATATAGCAAAACACTATGCAAATCCTTGCAACACTTCACTACATGCACGCACACACATCCAGCTCCGTTGCCGTTAAAGAACGCCAGTAGAATACTATTCCTATCAGTTTCCTGTGCACTTTTGAATAGACAGTATAAAAAAACGTTGCTTGAACGATTATATTTGGTTTACTAACCATTTTAAACCGACATTCTAGGTTAATCTAGAATAATCCTAGAATAGTCCACACGCGCACTTCTCTTCGACGCCGCCTTTAACAACTGCGAATGTGTTCTCACAGCGGAAAAAACGAAGTCTCATAAGAGCGAGAAGGTACATGAAGGCAGTATAATGTACGAAAGGAATAGGTATAATCTCTTACCAAGAGCCGCTCAGCATGTGGAGTCAGCCGGTGTGAAACGCAGCGAAACTGTTAGTTGCGGGGAAAAATTGTTCCTTGGGGTTTCCACAGTCACGATTTTATTATCGATTGCTAAGCAACCGCACGTCAGAAGGTTCGCCTGCTCTTTTGGTACCGTGCGTGGTACGTTCTCGTCAGGCTACTCAGTGCCATATTCCATCGCTCTGTGTGCATCTGGAAGGACGTGTACTAAGCAGCAGCACCAGCTCCACCAGTTTCTACCGTTACCGGCTGCTAGAAGTGTAATAGGGCTTTTCCCTCCGACAGGGACTTTCTTTCATTTCCCCTCACTGATAAGTACCTTTAACCGTTCAGGGATGATGGTGTGGGTATCCGACTACGATTTCGACCCCAAGGTAAGCGGAATAAAAGCGAACAACTTGCGTTAAAGGAGTCATACCACCACAACCTGCTAATCCGCATGGGCTGCTGCATCTAAAATACTGTCCTGGCGTGCATTATATGTGTACAAAAGTGTGCTAACAAATATCTACCAGCCGGTCAAGCAAATATGGCATGGGCCATATTATTCGAGAATAAATCGAACCGGAACCAGATGATTCAATCCTGGCCATGGGTGGAAGAAAAAGAGTGTACGACCAAAGTAACCGGTGATGATATGAACGGTCAAGGATGGATGTTTCCGTAGTCATCATCAATGCCAGTGTGTGTGTGTGTGTGTTGAGTACTTTGCCAAATCGAAGGAAAAGTGTGCCGAGGAAATGCGAGAAGTTAGATGTCTCTATTTTTACTCTGTCTATTTGCATTAAGCCCTTTTATTGTACGTGCCCAATGGGACAATACGTACCACCCTTTTAGAGTATGCATCATGGTTCCCGTAATTTAATGATACGTAACACCATTGATCGTTCATCATTTGTAAGGAAACATCAATTATCACAAAACTGTTGTGAGGACTAGAGAAGCTTAAGAAAGGTAAAGGTCGTGCTATTACAACTACCGTATGAATCGACCGGTATGCCCTTGACCAAGGACAAATGAAAAGTGATTTTCCCTCATTTGTTTGGCTATTCGACGCTGCACTCACCCATTTTATCGTTGCGTCGAGACGCGGCGTACCGTTTTGTGTGGGTGTGTGCTGTCTAAATATTGGACGTTATCCCATTTAATGTTGGGTGTATAGGTTTGATCATGTTTTGCACATCGCGTATATCGCTCTGTGTATGCCGCTATGGCAGAAAACATACGGTACAAGGGTGGTAAATATATATTTTATTTAGTTTGCTAAGATTAGCTCATCATCGTCACAGTGTATGATAAGTATCTTGTAACCCTTCGTCTCGTTTGTACGGTAGATTGACACTAGTGGAAACACTCACTGCAAAGCCAACCAAGTGCAATCTAATGAGATTTCTATCTCTGGGAAGAAGAGACGTCGTTTGGCTTTATGTATATTTTGAAAATGCATTCACACTAACGCGCAATGCATTGTGTTTTGCATTGATTACATAAACTATTGATTATTTTTCTCTCTACCCAAAGCAGAGTAGTAGCTCCGTACCGTAGTGCTATGTGAACGAATGTGTTGGTTGCCTTATCAACAATAAACAATGGTGTGCTAACTTTAGTTTCGTGATACAAACATTAAGTCATCAATGAATGGCCAAACAGTATTGTGCTAATTCTAGACACGTATCATTCCAATACACTACCTGCTGGCTGAATAGGCGACAAACATGCTATTCTAACTATCGGCTTACAGCAGTAGGCTTAGATAGGACTTAAAGGCTATTCGAAAAAAAGGGTAGCACTACACTTTTGGTTTAAAATTCTCGAACGGTAACTGAACTGTTTCAGACACAATTGATTTCTTGATTTTTTTGCGCTTCTTTTCAAAGTGGTTATTTATTGATTATTTATGTTTAAATCAATTTTAGGGTCAAAAGATGAATCCCGAGGCGGTTTCGCATTTAGAGCATATTTGCTCCCTCGACATTGACTCGAAAACGCCGTTCGTGCGACTATCCGGCATCATCTGTACGATTGGACCGGCCTCGGTATCGCCCGAAATGCTCGAGAAAATGATGGCCACGGGCATGAACATTGCGCGATTGAATTTTTCGCACGGTTCCCACGAATATCACGCCAACACGATCAAGAACATCCGCGAAGCAGTTGAAAACTATTCGAAGAAGCTGGGCAAACCGTTCCCGCTGGCCATTGCACTCGATACAAAGGGTCCGGAAATCCGTACCGGGTTGATCGAGGGCAGTGGAACCGGAGAAGTTGAACTGAAGAAGGGTGAGAAGATTCAGCTTACCACCGATAAGGAGCACCTGGAAAAGGGCAACAAGGACAAGATCTATGTCGACTACGTGAACATTGTAAAAGTGGTAAAGCCGGGCGATCATGTATTTGTCGACGACGGTCTAATCTCGCTGGTTGTGGAGAGTATTTCGGGCGATACGCTTACCTGCAACGTGGAAAATGGTGGCATGTTGGGTTCTAGGAAGGGTGTAAACCTGCCAGGCGTCCCGGTAGATCTGCCGGCCGTGTCGGAAAAGGACAAGTCGGATCTGGTGTTTGGCGTGGAGCAGGGAGTTGATGTAATTTTCGCTTCCTTCATCCGAAACGCTGCCGCGTTGAAAGAAATTCGTGGTATCCTCGGTGAAAAGGGAAAGCACATCAAGGTAATCTCGAAGATCGAAAATCAGCAGGGCATGCAGAATCTGGACAAGATTATTGAGGCATCCGACGGCATTATGGTTGCTCGCGGTGATCTGGGCATTGAAATTCCTGCCGAAAAGGTGTTTTTGGCACAAAAATCAATGATTGCACGGTGCAACCGTGCGGGAAAACCGGTCATCTGCGCAACCCAGATGTTGGAATCGATGATAAAGAAGCCACGCCCGACACGTGCCGAAATTTCGGACGTTGCCAATGCCATCATCGACGGTGCTGATTGCGTGATGCTTTCGGGTGAAACCGCCAAGGGTGAGTATCCGCTTGAGTGTGTGCTGACGATGGCAAAAACGTGCAAGGAAGCAGAGGCCGCCTTGTGGCACCGCAACCTCTTCAAGGATCTGGTTGACACGACGCCAACGCCTCTTGACACCGCTGCTTCCATCGCTATCGCTGGTGCGGAAGCTTCGACGAAGAGTCGCGCCGCCGCAATCATCGTCATTACCACCTCTGGCCGTTCGGCGCACTTGATCTCAAAGTATCGGCCGCGCTGTCCGATTATAGCTGTGACCCGTTTCGCACAAACGGCACGCCAATGCCATCTGTACCGAGGAATCTTGCCCGTCATCTATGAGCGTAAGATATAAGCAAATTTGATTTGACCAGCTCAATCACTAACGGTGTATGCTTTTGTTCATCTATTATAGAACCTGCAATGGAAGATTGGCTCAAGGATGTCGATGCCCGCGTGCAGTACGGCATCGAGTTTGGCAAGGAGCGCGGATTCTTGAAGCCAGGTAATCCAATTGTCGTCGTTACTGGCTGGAAGCAAGGCTCAGGATTCACCAACACAATTCGTGTAATGTACGTATACGATCATTAAGTTTAAGAATTCCGAGAAACTGGGATTTTTCTATTTATTGTCGCTTCCTTAATTGTAGCAATGTTGAATAAATAAGTTACAACGTATCATCAGAGCGTCATATAAAGAGGTGTGGTAAAAGTGTTGTTATCTACCAAACAACAGCAGACGCGATCGGAAACAGCAGTCTATTATAGTGACTATAAGCGGTAAACAGGAATGTGTAGCAGCACAGTGATTAAACTAATTGTGGATGCCTAGTATCTTTAAATTACTTGAGGTTTCCAAATCACAGAGTGAATAACACCACATCCCGAGACATTCAATGTCCCTTCTCTTTAGTTGTTCCTATCGTTCAGTTTATTTATTGTAACCCTAACACTTTAAATTATTTTCCATACTGTAAGCAATATGTGCTGGATTGGAGAAATATCCAAAGCGACTCATATATTGGTTTTAAATTTTGAAATTTTATCACTAAGCGAGATGAACTCATTTAAATCAAAACAAGAAAGCTTCGATCAGTTTAAGCGTTCGCATGAAATGGATAGGAATAACTGAAATGCTGCAAGAGAGAACAAACACGCCACCACTAACATGGTCATGTGATGCGCTAACATTTTTCACACACCAATAATCATCTTTCAGCATAAACATCGTTGAGTACTAGTTACAGGTTAATGATATGCGTCAATGTGACGAATAAAAGTTACGACACTAAAAATGCTGCGCTAGTCCCTTTTGCATCACTGTTATCCGAAAGCATGCGACACGGATGAGTCGGATTTATCAGACTATTTTATCTGTACAGTTCAGTTTTTAGATGTAATATATTTACTACAATCTCGGCTAGCTTTCCGAACCATTTGCAGTAAAATTGATATAATAAAATTGATTGAAAAACTATAAATTGGAAACTGCAGACAAGATCATTTGTTTAAGACTTAGTCCTTTTGAATCCTTCACCGTAAAAGTTAGTTTTTGCAAGCACAAAACGGCTAAGCGAAACAGAAAGCGCTTCCTTTCGTGTGAAGGGACACTCACGCACTCACAGGCACAGTTTCTGAGCAAAAGCCAGATATCTTCTCACCTACCTGTGTTGTCTCACTATCTCTCTCTTTCTCTCTCGCTCATTCTCACGCCTGCGGTGATGTGTCTAGGGTTGTGCAGCATAGCGCCATCTATATTGTAGTAGTACGACTAAATATATAAACCGCCAGGAAAGAAAAATAACCAAACGGAATTAAAATGATTTTGCTTGTTTTATTAATTTCTGTTCATTGCAACCAATTCAACAGATTGGTATATCTAGTCCTTTTTCGTTTAAAAGTACATGATTTCCAGTTCCCAAGCTTGCCATTCGGGAAATCTTTACATTGTTCTAGACTAATCATCTAAATACTTTCTTGGTATGAGAGTAGATGCAGTAGGTGTTCGCATGTATATATCTGGTATGCAGATGCATGTGTGCGTGGTTGTGTGTATGTGAATAAACGTGTTTTGTTTCTAACAGAATTTCCTACTCTGACTAGCATCTTTTGCTGCCCACGCACTCGGTGAATGATTGAAAAGTTTTGGCTGTTTCGTGTATGTTCGTCTGTGAATGCTTGAATGGGTTTTATTTGTTAATTAAATTATTTGCTGACATAGCACCTCACTCTTGTGGCTATTTCTGCTAATTTCGTAATGGTACCTAGCACTTGTTTTTTTTTTTTTTTGGATCTCTAATTCGTAACATTTTAGCTAGATGGATTCCTATTTTCCTCCTCCCGAAATTGCCTTCCGAGCCGATTTTGTGCACAAACAAAGACACAAGGAATCGAAACATCCAATCAAGCGTCAATAATAAAACCATGAAAACCGTCTATAAACTACCGCTTATCAATTACTTCCATATTGAGCTGCCCGATCTACGAAACAATTGTATTACTTGGTAATAGGTTTCATTAATTGTTTCTACACGGAATTGTTCAGCTTTCGCTCAACTAATTCTTTCATGCTCTGTCTGGTGATTTTTTTCAACATAGATATAATAATGTGAACTCGCGTCAGGGTGCAACCAGGCACCCACACATTCCACGTGTTTTCCACGAGATACCCAAAGAATGCTCGCTACGATTTAGCGACTTAACCTTTTAATTGATCTAGGATCTTCCAAACTTACACTAAAACATTCGATTACAGTCACTTTTGCGCTAACTGGACACACTGTATTCTGTGTCTAGCTCGTGCTGAATTGTTCGATTTCATGAGTGTCTTTACTGTTGTGTATTCCTACCTACCATTTAGCATTTGTTTGTTGCGTTTCCACTCGTCCTTTGTGGTCTAATCTACACGGCTGGGGTGTTTCGTTGCGTCTACATCAGTTACGTTCAGTACAGCAAAACTGTGTTGTACGGCTAAACATGTTGTGCAATTTGTGTCGGTGAACTTCCAACTATACATAACTACATATAGTAAGAACTGAATATCGAAGAACCAGTGTTTCGCATTTATCTCCGTCCAGTGCATGCATGGCTTAGCATTGAGCTTTAAGTTGACTTACGGTTAAACTTTCTGCCAATGTCCCATTTCGTTCGGCGAGTATAATTTTAGTTTCAATTCGTTGCGTAAACGATTGCTCCGCACACACCCTTATCAAATTATCTCATAATATTTTTTGTGCAGTTTTTGATAAATAAACAAAACATCAACTAAAACGTTTGTCGTCGTTTGTTTGTACTGATTGTAGGTTATAAGCAGAAATGCCTATAGTCTTGTCTAAAGTAATGAAACAAACTGTGCATAAGGTTAGGAAATGAGGACTCGGGTTGTAAAACAGTTAAATCCATATATCCGTTCGTCAATATCGCGAATTTTCTTACTCGAAACTGTATTAACAATATGGAACTGTTCATAAACGTTTGTATTTATCTACCTCCTAATGTACGACAACCGTAACAAAATTAATTGCAAATTTATTCCACATTTAACACCAATGTGTGTAATGTGCGTGCGCTTGTCTTGGGTGAATCTGATTCAGATTCATGGATCTGAATAGAATCTTTGATCTGAATGAATGACTCTGAACCTCTGCTTTAAAGATTCATTATCTGTCAAAGAATCACGGCTCATCACAAATTCCTCTATCGTTCAATCGTTCAGAAATCATAGTTTTACGCACTTATTTGATTTTTTTAACCTTATCAAATAAGACTATTTATTTGCGTATTACAATTGGGCAGACTTTCTACTGTACGCAACTTTTGTAGTATATAATTCTTAGATATCGTACGATCGTTTATAATTTGTGAGGGCCACTCGGGTATAGTACAGGTCCTGTCGTGCGGCGTTTTACCATCAATACCACCAAACCATCCCAACAAATTACAAATTAATCTACGTTGTCTACTAATTATAAATTAGAAAATATGCTATCAATCAATCAATTCAATCAATCGGTCGACGAGTAAAGTATTTGGTTTATTTCATTAGTACAAAAATACTAATTTAAGAAGTTAAGACATAACAAATGCGTACCATCACGATTTTCCAGAAATTTTTGAGTCGCTGAAGATTCATGATTCTTTGTGGGTTCACGAATCTTTGAGGTTTTGTGAACATGTTGAGAGTCGACGCAAGATTTTAATGCGTGGTCAAAAGATTCACTACATAAAACGCTAGTGCATAAACTATGTACTTTTCTCGTTTTACTGCAATTATACAACAATGCCTCTTCGTTGGGCACATTATATCCTCGTGCATCACTTTTCGTCTTTTTCGTCACCCTTGAAATCGTGTGCGGTTTGCTGCGATTTATTTCACCCACTTAATTAGAATCATTTACAAACATGCACCAAGACAGAAAGGGAGGGATAGTGATTGAAAGATGAAAGAAGATCAATTTGCCGTGAACGTGACATTTGATTGTGGTGCCGGTGCACTAAAACCATGGGTGTGTATGGGTTTTGTCCCTCCAAAATAAAAAAAAAACAAATTGTCAAATTTCCTTCAAATTTCGTACAAATCGTAGTTGCTCGCGTGCAACCGACATTTTTCATGGCTATGCTGCAAGGTGTAAACATTTGCTTCTGCAATCTTCTGATTTCCCTATGCATGTTGTATTATAAAAAGGTGCAAAAGAGTATGTTTTTTCCCCGTCAGGTGCACACGATGATTGACTGTGAATATACACGATATAAAGTGTGAGCTTCTGTGTACTAAGCAGAATGAGTGTACGAAAAGGAAAAGTACAGCAATATGTGGTTACGCTCTTTGTGTGTGTGTGTGTGATGTTGTTTGAATGTGTTTAGTACATGTGTTAATTTGTGTACAGGTGTGTATGTAGTAGGAAGACGATTGTACTCATTTCATCAATGTTTGCTTTGTAGAGTTTCATGCTCCAAATCGGGATTCTTATATGCCGCTGTTTTGCTTCCTTTTCCCCACATTACATCTTCTCAGTTCTCATTCCATGTTTTGTCACAATCTTCACAAGGCGCAGTATGCATTTTCCTTTCACGATTGCGCATTCCGGGTTTACGTTTTTGTTTCTACAAGTAATGAACGCCTCTCAACGAACACAGTCTGGATTGATTGATATAATCGTTTTGTTTTTGCAGATGTATTGACTAGGTTTAATATTTCCCTTATTTTTACTACACTATGCCACCTCGTTTTCGCATTGTGCTATCCATGTGCCAATCATTCGTCCTTACTCCTGATCCAGTCATGCGTCTACACATATGCCTTTTTCCGATCTGATTTGTCTTATCGTCTAGATGTGAGCACTGGCTTTACCAGTACCTCAGGGGGCGACCGAGGGCAACACTATCATATTTAATTCGTTCAGCTGCCTATTTCTAAGTTGTCGAAAATGTACCATTAGCCTTAAACATCGATTCGATATGGAGATCGTTGAACTTGGAAATGAAAGTTTGAAATCTTGTTCAGCTGTATAAAAACAGCGCCCAACAACATATATGCGACAAACCGAAAATGTAAATAAACAAACCATTCAGATACAATTCTAAACGCGCGCAGCATCGTATGTAAAGAATAGCGTTGCACAATAATTACATGCTAGCGTACCATCATACGCGTTCTGCTTCTAATGTTGTCTGAGGATTTCCACATACACTCACCCTCACCCAACCGTACCTAACCCACGGCGCACCGTTACGTTAATTGTTTAAATCTATATTGTCATTTTATGCTTGCACATAAATGAACAAATTCAACTGGATTCATTGCACACTTTTTTGTCTTTCACCTTGACTGTAACCGTCTACAGTAACTGTAACAAAAACACTTTTGAGTATCAAAAACGTGTAAAAACGTGTTTGCCTGCCCGCGTACCGTTTTGAACTTGTATTTGAAATTGTATACACGGATTACCTTTTTTTTTACAATCATGCGATGGACATTGATTCCTGCTGCATTGATGTCTCGTTGCACGTTTCCGCCAGTAGCTCCGTCACATTTCTAACGATCAAACTATCCTAAACTTCCACTGCGGGTTTTAAATTGCTAACAGTCACAATTATCAAAACAATCTATCCTAAAGTTTTGTATCATTATTATTACGTTCTGCTTTACATGTCATTTCTTCCATCCAAAGAACTGCACACGCCAGTGTAGCCATCGGTTGTCACGAATAAAAGCCTCTTTTCTTACAAACTGGCCGCTAGCGAGAGCAACTACGCGCATATGGTAATGCCATTTCTAATCGTTTCGTGTGTCCGTAAGATAGCATTCCTAAGAATCAACAGGTGGAGCCTTCGGCGCCCTAACGTTTTCTTCTGCCAATTCCTTGGCCAAATTACTGTAATTGATAGCTTCAATGTTGCAACTACGAATGAACTAATCTTCGCTCGCGATGAATGCAGTGAACAACAATAGTGGTGAAGAAAGTAGAACGAAACCAAATGACTCTGCACAGGTAACTACGATTTAAACCAAATCACATCTTCTTCTGAACATAGCCAAGACACAAACCACTTGCTTGCTCTCATCCTCAATACAAACGTCGTATGCGGATCACGGATCCGTGCAATAGTACTTCTACACTGTGCTGCTTCTGACCCCATCGGCCAGCACTACCACGGTTGTGTCTTTTCTGTCTCACGCCACAAACCCCATCACGAAGTTAGATTCACGTAGTTCGTGGCTCAGTGCACTGTTAACGAGGAGCGTTTTACGATGCATACGTTGGATTTTGGAAAGTTTACAAATACTCAACAATATCACATTTAATCGATATATTAGGGCAACTGGCGCCTACCATATTTCTAGCTCGGTATCTAGACTCCTTCTCGTTTAGCAGCTTGCGGAAGATGGGCAGGATCGCCGTTTCGCCATCGAGCAGCTCCGATTCGGAACACGCACCGTACAGATTCGGTTTCGAAGCGGAGCCGTCCTTCTTTCGATGCTTGCTAATGTGGCCGCCACCTGCGTGGCCACCCGTACTGCCATCGGCGGTGCCGCGTGAATCGCTCGATCGGTGTTTGCGATCCATCGTGCCTGCCCGCTCCACGCCCGGCGCCACGTTGGGTGTCGAATGGTGATGCGAGTGCTGCGACTTGGTCAGTCTTCGTGACGACATCTTGGTCGGGGTAACGTACCCGCCAGCACTGACACTGGCGCCACCGGCCGTACTGCCGACCATGGAGACGGTTGCCGTCGAGCTGGCGGCCGTGGAGCAGATGGACGACGAGAAGGTCTGATAGTCACGCTGTTCTCGTTCGCTGTCGGTTTCGCTCTGGCACGCCGTACTTTTGTGCTGCTGTTTGTGCCGATGCTTGGTGCGATTCTTTTCCGACACGCTTCGCTGGATCGGCCCTGGGGAGGTGGTTGCACTATTGTCATATTCGTATTGCTGCTGAGCGTGCAGTTGCTGTTGCTGCTGCTGTGGTTGTTGTTGGGTTTGGTTAATATGTCCGTGGTCAGGACAGCGATTCGAGCCCTGATGTGAACGTGGCGATTGTCGCTGGTGCTGCTTAGCATGGGACAACGTGTGCGTGTCCCAAAGATCACTTTGGGAAACGACAAAGTTTCCTTTCAGCGAGGATGACATCTGCACACTGACGCGCCTTGATCCGTCGCTGCTCATGTCTACAAGTTGTATATTTAGGGAGAATTAAAAAATGGAATGATGGTTGGTTTAAGTTTAAAGCAGATGGTAGAACAGTAAGTGAATAAGATTAGCAGGCGCATCAACCTAAGGTGCATAAGCATAAAGATGATGGTAAACGGGAAAATTTCAATAGTTTTTGCTATCACTAATGTTTTAAGCGTCTGAGACGTGGACTTTTTCCAAAACTAACGAAACCCTCTTAGCCGCATTGGAGGGGAAGATGCTCAGAAGGATTTTTGACCCCGTATGTGTGGAAGGACAGAGGAGGCCCAAATTGCGATGGGCTGCTGGCGTTGATGCGTCCTCGAGAAAGTCCCGGAAAATGGATTGGATGACGAAGGCGCTCGACCGTGAGCGGTTTAGAGGACTCCTGCTGGAGGTCAAGACCATGAATGTGAAATGAAGATTGAATGAAGAGAAAATGTAGATGTGCTCGCCTATCTACTCTTCAACCTTGGATTATGGAAAACCATCCGAGTCTTGGGGATCAGCTTCAGAAGCTTCGGTTAGCATCTTCTAGAAGTCTATACATATTCCATTATGTGCTGGTGATATACATCTAGACATCATATACATCTACTGTGTACTAGACGCATGCCAAAAGGTCCTGCAAGTGGTAGAAAACCTCGAAGACAAAAAGTTCTGAGCTGCTAAAGGAAAAGGATTTTTGGCCCAAAATATGTAGTAACATTCTTCGGTGTAGACCAGCCAACGTTCTCATGTTTGGCATTCTGTGGAAGCATATTACGTCTTGATAGTAACATGATCCATTCGACAATGGGAATCAAAAACTATTTTAAGTATAAGTGAGTATAGTAAGCCTAATAATGTGGCCTCATATACGCAGAATCGGTCTTTGAATTAGCCTAGGAGAGCCCGAGAGTGAAGCTCGTTGGGACATAAATGTTCTAACATTAAAAATTATAATGCACTTACGAATATTACGCTTCCAATCAATATTTTTACAAAGATCATAGCGTAGTTACCAACAAATCCCCCATCCGTTCGAAATATTCAATAAAATCCAAACACAAAAGTTAATGATTCAACCTGATCGCACCATGATCTTGAGGGTTGTGAATGTCTCAAGAAAAAGCTTTGATATTGTACGAAACGTTAATTAATTACCTCCTCTACTCTTGCTGCTCGCTTTCGAGTGATGGCACAATTGATTCAGTTCCGTGTTGGAATGTGTGATTGAGGTCGTGGAACTGCTGTTCGCTTGCGTGCTAAATTTCGCGACCGACGTAGGACCGTTTGTCGCCCGTTCGTCCTCGTAGTACCGATGCTGTTCCTGTGGCAGAGCAAAGAAGAAAAGAGATTAAGAGATTATCGAAGACAAATGATCACTCGTCGCGACCCGTTCAAATCGGGTTAAAAATGGCGATTCCTACAGGGAGGTTAAGGCTGCTTAAGCGCACAGATAATTATTTGCCAAAGCGCTTTTCAATGGTGCGGCATTATCCGTCGACAAACGACAAATTGTTTAAAACGGATAATCAAAATGAGGACAGACTGATTCTGGCATTACGCCTACTGCTGCTGGCGACATGCTGTGCGGGAATGTGCTTTCGGAAATAGGAAATTAATAAGCAGCCGAAGCAACAACTGGTCCCTGCCAAACGGCGTCTGATCCCTTTTTCCCGCAAGGGAAACGATTGGGCATGATTCCAGCACCCAGAATGCATTATTTTCTCAGCGCTACAAGCTGGCAATGGGATGAAATTATAAATATGTGTTTCGGCAAAAACAGGCCACTGTTCCCGTGAATCAGACAGACGGGTCGTGGCGATGTGAATCGAAACAAGCGAAACGCCCTTACCACTGTTTGCGTTTGTTGCTGCGTTTGATGCAGCGACTGTCCCGGTGACCACTTCGAGCTGGCCGACACGGACTCCCGTCGGACGTCGTTGAACATTGGTTTACTCGGATCGACCGGCACGCTCGTACTGACGTTGATAGTCTGTGCTGCGGTTGCCTGAGTCGACTTGGCATTATTTATTGCACCGGTGGCTGATTGTGCTGCTGCAGTGTGCACGGTGTTGGTAGCCTGCGTAGCCTGATTGGATTGCACCTGCCCGACCGAGGCAGTCGTTGCCGCCGCAATAGATGCCACTCCGGCACCGGCTCCCACGGCCATCGTTGTAATGGCCGTCGCCAGATTGGCACGCGATCCAGACGTTGCAACCGCACCCGTCGGTACCTCCTCCCCAGGCAGGATCAGGGTCGTTTTCTTTTGCTTACGACTGACGAACGATTCGGCGATGGCAGGCGGAGAAAAAGGCGGAAAGAAGAGTAAGTGAAAATGAAATATTTCTAAAACTCCTAAAACGATTTTTCTACACGCACGAGTGTGTTGTACAGTCGGTACCACCACCACTCTTGTTTGGGCGTTTATTGAATGCACTTTTATCATTGCACAACCATTACCTTTCGGGCCCGGCTGAATCCAGTGTGTCATTGCTGGAGCCTACGCTGCCGATGGAGGTGAAGTCAGTTCCTTCTGGAATAGATTCAGTTACGTATGGTATAAATAATTTATTTCACTAATCGCTCGCCTCCACATGCCACACGAACGGTGTGTACCAGTGCACGGCTGTAACACGACGCGCAATGGAAGCGGCAGCAATTATGGAACACAACTAGTGCATGATTTGTTTGTTTGTAATCTCAAGCAACAGTATTCTGGTGATAACGAAAGCTTTAAACATTTGGACTAAACTTTTATGAAAAATGTCTTCCAATTCCCAGCGCAAAGGTGAAATAGTTTAAATAGGACGTGCGAACAGTAGCTACCCAAATGAAGATATCGCCATTAATTACACACGAATACGCGTCAAAATATATCGGAAACGACATAACAACTAGGTTGGAGAAATTTAATTAAGAAACCACCTTCTCGAGCGATTTGCAGTGTTTCGAGCACAATAAAGTAATACAAATGGCAAATAGGTTAACCAACATGTAGGCGACTCGGAACACTCGGAAGACACATTACGTCGTCGTTGTCGTTAACTTTTAGACATCCTAACGATTATGTCGGTTGTTTTGGAGGTCAGAGGAATGGTTCAACG
This sequence comes from Anopheles marshallii, assembly GCF_943734725.1. Classification (NCBI taxonomy): domain Eukaryota; kingdom Metazoa; phylum Arthropoda; class Insecta; order Diptera; family Culicidae; genus Anopheles; species Anopheles marshallii. The sequence goes on along the minus strand of NC_071326.1, from coordinate 52,585,852 downwards.
ACATGTTATGAGAAATTTGGAAAATTGATGATTATTGCAAACCATACCACGCGCCCGACTTCTTGCCCCGGTGACTGCTAAGAAAGCCGCCATTGGGAAGCGTTTAATTAAATGGCTGCCAGGTATGGTGGGGGTTTTTTTACAGCACCTGAAGACCCCCAAACGTGAGTCCTTTTCGTATGCTTTAATTTTAACAAAGATAACAGCTCTTTATATACGTACCGCTGGCATAATCCTTTTTTACTTGCACCTTCACCGATTCCTTGTTAATGTCCGGCTCGGACGAGGACGCCTCCAGCCCAATCCAGGCACGGGCTTCCGGGCCGAGCCGTTTGATGAGCGCCTGCAGCTCCGCTTCCTTCTCCATCAGCACCTTCCGGAAGCGGCAGTTGGTCTGCTTAACGTCGCGCATTCTCTGCTCCAGTTCGCAGGCGGACGAATCACGCCGGTTTTTCGATACGGGACGTAACGTGGCACGTACCTTTTTATCTACCACCCCGCTCGGGTTGCGTTTCAGCTCTACCAGCTGCACGCGCACAGCGACGGCAAAGGCCACAAGGTGGCGGCAGAAGCGTGTAACATAAAAGGGATCAAGATAAAACCAGGATAAAAGAACACCTTTCAGGGTGAATGCGTTCGGTTGCCCGCCTTACCTTCGGCACAAACACCAGGCAGAGTGTGGCCGTCGTGCAGAAAATGATGAAAACGGATATCAGTATGAACATGGCGTCCTTTCGGTCGGACAGCACGAGTGCGATGGCCGCCCCCATCACGCACATGATCACACAGTTGTACACGGAAAGGCCGACGTGCTTTGAGTCGTTCAGCGCCGGTATGGACACGTGGCGGGTTTCCCAGGCGAGAAAGGCACCGAAGATTAACAGCAGCCCTTTGTATGCGTAGATGACCCCGATAAAGATGGTCATTTTGCTCGACTGGCAGTACTCGTTCTCCTGCACTATGATCACGTCCTCGAGAGTGGGGTGTTCCTGGTTAGGGAGGGTTGGACCAATCAATCAATGATGGCACTTGAATGATAAAAAAAAATCGGCAAAAGAAACCGCTAGCGCTCACACCTACCGATGGTTCGATGTACTTCGTTTCGCGATAAAATGGGTCCGCTATCTGCCAGGTCGTCATGATCGCGAGATCGATCGCCAGCAGCACACCAACGACGATAAACAGCTGGTAGTCTTTAATCACCTTCTTGTTTAGCTTCAGGTCGGTGAAGATGGAATGCACGCGCCATGTTTTGGAGAACATGGCGCCGAATGCCAAACTGAAACCGGCCATCAGCAGCCAGGCTCTCGCTGTGCAGATGTACGGGAAAGCAGCCACACTGCTCAGACCGCTGTCGAGCCCGAGAAATATGACACTCAAGTACGTGAGGATGCATCCGATGATGATGAGATTATTCAAGTGTGGACTGGACATCTTTATGTACCTGGGAAAGGAGCAAGTCAGGAACACACACACACACGCATTAAAATCGTGATCAAGTAATTACCACCACTGCGGCACAACGCTCGGCAGCGCATCTCCCCACCCCACCGCTTATGGTTACCTTTGGTTGCGGAACTTGATGTTGACGGCGAGAAACACGGTCGCCATAATGATGCCCACGCAGGAGGTGCTCGCGAGCACGACGAAGATGGTGATGTTCACCTGACTGTGCTCTATAATGCGCAACGTTCGGTCCTTCGGTGGACTCCGACCGACCCATTTCATCGGATGGCCCAAACTAAGATCCAGCCGCCCGGTGAGCGAGCTGTACTCCCCTATCTTCACCTCCGCGCCGTTCTGGAACTGCTTCAGCAAAAAGCTGGCCTTCCGTTCGTTGTTGTAGAACCGCACCGGTCCCTGTGAAGGAAAGAGACGCGAACGTGTCGCGCCAGCGTTAGGTCAAGTGGCAACGGATGCCCAATGGAGCGGATAAACGATACGCCAATGGGGCACGAGCGAACGGATGTGAAAACGACATAACAACACCAGACCAAGGCAAACATGATGGCGGTGGCAAGATTGTTAGCGTCAAGATTCGACGTACGGGCGTCGTTCGTAGCGCTGAAAAGTGGCCGTTCTTTCGTCCATTTGCTCCTGATGCGCGTCAACGATGAGTGCATCCATTGCCCCTATCAATAGCTTGTTTGTCTCGGTCCCATGGGTGACAGGATCATATGCTCTAGCCGGGATGGCCGGTACGTACCGTAACTCCCTCGAAGCTGGTGTTCTTGAGAGCTTCTAAAAATATGTCCTCCCAGTCCTTCACGCGATACTCGAAGTGTGTCAGGGAATGTTCCTTACGCTGGGACACGTACTGAATGGCGCTGGCAACGGCCCAGATCCCATCGTAAGTGTAGCCGTGAAAGCGCGAATATTCGCCACCCCGACGGCTGTTGTACTCGGTCAGATACTCATCGGCTGTCTGCAAATACAAGAACACAAGTGACGGAGAGCGGAAAACGAAAACAATCAGCGAGCATAACCAGGCAGCCGGGTAATCGCGCGATCGCAATTAGCGTCCTGCCAGCGCTCAACAAGTCGCTTCCGGGCCGGGTTAACGGCCGAGTGCCGCGTAATACGTACGATGCCGGAAATGGTGATGTCCCCGCTGGTGGACAATGGTAACAGGTCCACAAGAATCGTCGACTCGAGAGCCGTCGTGACATGGTCGACCGAACAGTCGGTGTCGTTCTCCGCCCACCACTCGTTCCCGTACGTGCCCATCACGAGCCACTGGTAGGACCGGCCGAACATGTCCAGCTTGAACGCCTCGCAAAACACACGGCGGGCCCAGAACTCGTTGAAGTTGCCGTAGATGATGCGGACGTCCTTCTCGCGCAGCTTGCGCAGCGATTCCTCCACATCGTACACGAAGCTCTGGGTCTCGACCACGTCCAGCCCCATCGCGTCCAGGTCGGCGACCATGTGATTGTGCGGCAGCGAGTACCGCGGCTCGTTCTGGTAGATGGTGCCGATGCGCGTCCAGTTGAACTCTTTCAGCAGCGCCAACCGGGGCGCATTGAACGCGTTTTCCGACGGCACCACGCGGAAAAAGTTCGGAAACGCGTCCTTGGTGAACATCGGGTGCGTGTCGGCGTACGACAGCTGCGTCAGGTGCCAGTGCTTGCTGGCTTTGGCGATGGGGTCCGTCACGTGGGTGCAGGCCGCCCCAAACAGCATCAGCTTATGCGGTCCGGAGTGCATCATGTCGAAGAACGATTTCATGCCCACGGCTGCATTGCACTCCGTGTCGTTCCACCACATGTGCAGTCGGTAGTTGCGCAGGATGGTCGAGTGCTCGTTCACGTGGTCGAGCGCGAGCTTCACGCTCGGCATGACACCGCGCCCAATATCACTGTTCTCCACGCCCTCGCCGTACGGGAAGAAGCCCGCTATGTACACGTCCAGCCGGTGGCTGGAGCCGGGCCGCGATCCGGTCGCTCCCCGGTCCCCCACGAACACCAGCACGATTTGAGCGAATGTCAGCACCAACACTAGCGACAGCGGATACATGGCCACGGGGCAGCGATTCCGACCAGCAAGTAAGTTGAGCCGAGTTTGATTTAATTTTATGATAATCTCTACACCCCCGCACACGAATTGCCGCGAGTACTTTAGTGCGAGGCCACGCTCCTACGGTTCCCGTGCCAAACTTGCCTTTTTATTATTTCGTGGCCGATCGATTTCGGATTATGTTCGCGGGCACTGGGGCGGAGGTGGTTTTCGTTTTATTCACTGCGTCCGCCGAGTGCGACAGCGGCCTGACGTTGATGCGATGCGACGAATTTCGATGGCGAGAGTGCGGTGGACCCGAATTCCGGTGCGCGGGGTCCTGTTATTTATTTTGCTTTCGATTTTTTGTGTTGCTGCTGTTGATGCTTGTGTGCGTGATTTGTGGTGTGCTTTCCGACCGCCCTGCTTCACACGCCGGGCGTACATTAGTGATTGGGTTTCACGCCTCCACCGGTGCCCTTAGCCTGCCTTGCCGCGCCGTCGTCCGGCACCGCCGACATCGATCCGATGGGGTAAACAAGCAATCATCTGGTCGTATGCTGCCGGGCAAGCAAGTCGATCTGATACATGCATAGAAAAGAAAAACAGAAATCCATCACCACGAGCTTGAATTAGGAGCAAAATGAGAATACAGTGGCGCTAAAATGGCGCGGTACAGGTGACAGGTGTGCGCAGCGGTCGCAGCAGCTTGGATGGGATCTATTTCCAAATACGCGTTGGATAGCCCCGGATGTGTGTGGGGGGCAATGCGTCGAAAATCATCCATCATGAACACATAAATCTTCCCGCGGAACAGGTAAAAGCAACATAAAGCCACCACCACCAATGGCCACCGTTTATCTGCTTTGGTGTTTTTAGGTTTTGCAAGCGATGCCACACGTGATGCCACTGTCGGTGTTACTCAGACCGATCGCGCAATCATATATTCCGGATGATGTGTATGCCAAACGGTGGAAAACTTTCCGCAAATGTTGATGCAAAACATTTTTACTTTCAATTCAACCCGTTCGGTTTTGGGGAAAGGTGAAAGGTGGGCTTTCCGGCATAAAATTTTCCTCATAAATATTTACAAATATTCACATCAGGATAATCTAAAACCATTGAAATGAATCGATGATAAAACGAATTTTATTTCTAATTAAAATGGCTTACCTTATGGGCAATGCGTATTTTAAAACCTTTTTTGTAAACCCGTATTTCATGTAGCGGTCCAATTTTGTAAACTAAATCATGCAACTATGTCATCTAAACTGGCATTGAATAACGAACAGCAATGAATAACTATTGGTTGTTATTAAATCTTTGATTGAGGTATTATAAAATTGATGCTTTACTCTTGGGTCTCACAGGTAGCTCTAGCTAGTTCAATAATTACATTACACATGCTGCAGCATTTGGAGGATCGTTGACAGGTCGTAAATATACATCAGGAATAACTCTCTCTTCTTGATGTAACGACCTTCTAAGGTCCTATTCTGGCTTAATATTAACCTAATGTTGCCACGTAGCCGGATTGTCAGAACGGGGGAGCACAAACAAATACAGGGTCTGGCGACAGATAATAAGTTGCGAGCCCAACTTATTGAATCGCGCAAGCGAATAAGAAAAAAACGGTGTGATTGACAGTGAAACACTTTACGGTATCGCAAACACTGGATATGGATTCGCGTGCACAATTTAGTGAATGCCAATTCGGCCAGGTTGTTTACGCACACACGGATACTAGAGTTGAGATACGGAATGAAATTTTTGAAGATTAAATTAGATAAAAACTAAACACAAAACACATCATGGTCTGCGGCTAAACACAAACACGCTTTCACTTTTTCTAGTTTTAAATGTTACTAACTGTTACAGTAATTAATATTTGAACAGTTAATACATATTATTTTACTTTTGTTACTAAAAACTAACTTTCCAAAATTAGACATTTTCATAAAAATGGTAATGTTAGCAATAATATTAGTAAATTAGCGATCATTTATGTGTTTAACATAGCATTCACATCATTACTTACTTTATGCGTTGTTAAATCAAACAAGAAATAAAAAAACGTAGCGAGAAAAGATATATAGATCAATCTATCAGTTACACCTACCTCACCTTCGTTGCTTCAAAGGATGTAACTTAATTAGAAAATTTGCTTTATGCTTGAACAAAATTTAATTGTCTTCTTTTTTTTATGCATACATGAAAATGTCTTTTTGGGAAACACAACTTATTTGATTGAATATGTGTGATTTGATTTACCAAGGTCGAATTTTGGAACTAAATTGGATGAGCTGAAACTGTTACGCACTAGTGTTTCAATTACATAACCAACCATTGAAGTACTTCCCCCAACCAGGAAGCAGCAGTTGATTTTTATCACCAATGCATGACTAAATGGAACACAGAAAACAGTTTTTTTTTTAATTTCTTTTTGTGTGTATTTTATTCCCGGAAAGCTGCATCAGTTCAGTGAAATGAAGTTCATCAGTAATATCGACAATTTTTCAAATGCTTTCATCCACCATCTGCGGAAATTTCTCACCGTCACGTCACGGCATATGGTACGATCTACGAACACTGGGTGGTACGGTTAAGTCTGATTTCAATTTTCTATGATTGACTGTTGGCGAGTGTTTCTGTATGTGTGTGTGTATGTGTATGTTTTTTTTGTGCGCATCTTTGCCACACCGTCACGATCCAGCGAACCATTCGCAGTTGGTACTCTTGAAAGGATATTGAAAATATCATACGGTACCGCATGCTGCAGCAGGACGATCTGCCGCGAACAGCATGTTGGGCGTTGTACGGGGAAATAAATATTCATCAAAGTCATGAGCTGGCTGGTTTCCGTGGGAAAAAATATTAATTAAGATCTGTTTGTGATATTGAATACTGGAATGAATATATTCATGCAATTAACGAATGGAATCTCCTAAAGTACATATTTCTCCGCGTCGTTTTTCATCGATAACGGTTACTAGTTATGTCGGCAGGTCGGAGTCAATTGATGTTTGCATCCAATAATTGTCCTAATATAACAAGGGAACGTAATGCAGAACATGCTACAAGTATAACATTTCCGAGTGATTACATTTGGAGTAACATTAGAAGTTTGTTTATTATTTATTTGCACTCCTTTTATGCCGAGCCATTTCTTTAATTTATTGTCCGTTACTTCATAATTGATTTGATCAGAAGTCAAAGTTGAAACTTACATTTGTCTTGGTATATTTTAACCTCTGAAACCTCTTTTGGGTTTGTTTTTGTGAACGTGTGAAGGTTATGACATTTATTATTTAATCGTAATAGATGTGAACAAACATCATATCATTCGTGTGTCTCACGTGGATGACAGATAAGGGAGTAACTTTTTAAAATATTTGACCACTTGTTACTCCAATTCCAACCAAACAATTTCTATTTACACGTCGCAAGCGTTTCAAATGGAAACCGGCGGGAAAAAAGGGTTCATTTTACTTAACATTCGCGTGCCGTGGACGGAGCGACGCTGAATAATGCATTGAACCGAACCGCAACAACGACAGCCAGAGGGATTTTTGCGAATAATGCCACTGACATGGGGTTTCATATACAATGTGACACAAATTTGACGACAGGACATCTATAATGCATTTATCTTTATGTAGCTCGTTCTAAACTGGTGCTCCACTTCCGGGAGAGCTTTATAAAGCTTTCAACAGTGGGTTGGGTAGCGTTGGCTTGCCACAAACCACAAAACCGGGAATCTATCATGCATGTGTGTGTATGTGTGTGTATTGCTGTTGTACAAATTTTCCACCACTACAAAAATATCTCACCGTCCCCCAAATATATTTCAAGAATCCGAATGGCCGAATGGCCAAAAGCGGGCAAAAGGAGCTAACAAAACAAATCCGGCAAAAATAACTCAACAAAATCCCAATCACTGGGCAATAATAAATGACTCCTGGCTCCAAGCACCATCATCGTTTCCACGTGCTGGTTTGTTGGCCCGGGTAGATGTGACCTGCACGCTACACACTTCCACCGCCCACCAACCACGGCACGGCACTCATTTTCTTTTTGCCATCACCGCCGAAAACCGAACCCTCGAAGCAGAACAATCGGGCGCGCGATGCTGCTGACCCCTGCCGTTTGTACTGCTCCCGGTTTTTTTCCACGCCCCACGCGGTTTTCCACCGGGGGAGTGGGGTTTGTTTTATGTAATTTTAGTTCGATTTATTGCTGTGAACGGTTTCTCAAATCTAAAACCACTGGCATCCCGGTAGTATTCTGCCCGAATCGATTTCCCGCACCGAAGTATGAAACAAACGGCAGAAAGAAAGAAAAAATAAACGAAATCCCTCCGCCCGGTAAGTCAGGAAGCAGAAGCGATATCAAACCGTTTTGTTATTCGACGTTATGTGCTGCAAAATTTCGACTCTGCGTACGGGAGCTAGTTTTATTGACGAGCTTTTGCGGGTAGTGCGGTACCGAAGCTCAGGCCTTTCTGTGCGTCGTTTGACTGTTTTCAACTGTACGCTGAATTTTAGCGCCACACGAAACTTATCAACCGATTTGCATTTGCTCGATTGGTGCGGATTTGGTTGAGAGTTTTTATGTACACGTTTGTTTTTTGCTTCTATCTGTCAAATGATTTTCATACCAGCTCGATTCATGCTTTCCGCCCACGCTCAGCCGAGCCGACCAAAGTTATGCTTCTTTCCGAGTGTCTTTGATTTGATTTATGATGTCGTGCTCGGTGTAAAGGTGGTAAACATGAAAATCCGTTTGCAAACCGTCGCCAACAAAACCAATGCAAGTTCGGCAATAAAAGCAACCCACCACTATAATGGAAAGTGAAATGAAATTGTTCACACCGGGATAAGGACAACAAAAAGACAAAACATCCGTGAGAAAATAGGACAGCTGCAGTGCACAAGGGGAAAGAAATAAACTGCTGCATAAAATCAACGATGGACGCGGAAAACCAAAAAACCTGACGTTCATTTCACCCAGATTTCTACTCCCTTTTTCCATCCATTTTTTTGTTGATGCTTCTCATTCGGCCATTGTGAAATGTCAGTCCGGGCGAATGTTTAATTGTGAGAAAGTAATTCACATTCAAATATCACCGATTAGCTGGCTGCAGGACGGGGATGGTAAACGAAGGTCCACTCGCCGTGGGATGTTGCGAAAGGAACTCAACAACATGGGCGGGAGATCGTGGACGGGCAAGCAAATAAAACGCAAAAAAATGCCTACTTCGGATTCTTGCGAGCAGCACCCACCGACCCCCGTTCGGATGGGTCAAAATGGAATTTGACATACCGCTTACCGTACCGAGGAAGAGCGAAACAAACAAACCAAAAAAAAAAACCAACCCCCGACAAGTTGAAAAGGGGCCTCCGAGCGCTTCAGGAAGCAGGAAGCACAATAAAAAACAAAAACATTGGACCGATCGAGTGAGGCAGGCGTACAATCGGAACCAAAAGCTCGGCAAAGAGCCATCTTTCCGGGATGGTTGTGTGGTTCCTGCTTAACAAACTGTACCACCGTGAGTGTACAGCATTTCGACCACCTTTCGGAGATGTTCGGGGACTTACAATGCCAAAGGTCGCCCATATTTTAAGTTGGAAACCACCCTCAGCCCAACAAGCCGACCGACAGAACCGGCAGACAACGGAATGAATACGTTGGGGACTCGCGGCCGAAGCGACCGTGCTGCCAGCGGCACCGGCATGAAAAGGTATTTTGAATCTTCCACCAATTCCGGGCGACCGAAACTTACCCAAAAAACTCTCCCAAACCCAAAGTCCCCCAGCGCTTTGTACTGCTGCCGTGCGCGCGTAGGAGACTAAGTGAAGGTGGCCGCGCAGGGCAAATGATAATAAATTTCATAAACACACCATTGCCCTTGAAAAGAGCGCAGAATGGTAGATACGGTACAGTGCGGGTGGTGCGGGTACCACCAGGGAGTACGCCACGAGCTTTATATCCTGTCGTCTTACCGCGGAACCGCCGTCACCCAGTTATTAGCATTATTATTGTTTGTTCTTCCGCAGCCCATTGGCGAAGGACGAATTGGGGACGGTGGGGCACGCTAAATGTACGAAAGCAGTTTGCCGTTTTATAGAGGGTATACACCCTCGATGACAAGTGAAGAGCAATAGGACAAAGAGCGAACCCAAAACAACACAAAAAAAAACTCCAATCCAACAAAGCAAAACTCGTAAAAGACACACGGAACGAACATACGGACCATTCGGTTGGCATTTCCGCTGCTTTGCAATTATACACTCTGTAACAGCCCAGGGCGAACCTCACAGGGGAAGGCCAGCCCCGGATCGGAAGGACACAACAACAACAACAATTTCACTGCCAAACAGTGTTTGCCATTCATTCGAACTCGTGCACTTCACTCAGTGTATGGTGTGTGTCCAAAAGGAACCTTGCGTTTGGTTGTTACAACCGAAGTTACCCGTTGGCTGTCCGGGACGACAGAGCGGTGCAGAACCGTTTTGCAAGAAGTCACTAACTCAATGCTCCGCACGACAACTTTTCGAGTGTACGGGATGGGGGGACTGTGCTATTTATAACAGGGGGTTTTGCCATATTTATTTACAACGGAAGCCCAGCCCGCTCCGTGGCCCAGTTACTGATTCACGGTACGTTTGATCGGCTGCAAATAGCATCCTTGCCGGGCGAGCCCCAAGCTACAACACGTGAATCTCGCCCAAAGGGTAGCAAGGAAAATGGACGGGAAGAATCGGCAGTGTAGTGACAAATTATGCATTTTCAATCGGAAGGACATGGCTGTCATCGAACCGGAACGAGCAGCGAAAAACCCGGATGCGAGGGGCGGAATATCACACGGCACCGGTAAGCAGAACTCGCGGAAAATCGACCCCGGAAGAGCTCGTGATGGTGTAGAAAAAGCACAATATCCGCCGTAAGCCAGACAGACGCTTCGCTTCGAACGATGAGCGAAAAAGGATACACACCTGGCGGTACGGTGCCGCGTATCTCCATTGCCACGGACGGAGAACCAGTACAAAACGAAGCCAGTGCAATATGAATGATTGAAGTGCAATAATGGCTTCTCGGGTTACACCAGAAAGCATTCATCCATTTCCGACATTCACCGGGCACCGAGTGCGCTGAAACTGAACGAGAAGGGTTCGGCGATAGCCTCCAGCTCGCTGCATGATGTATCACGAATGCGTCCTTATCGGCAATCGAGTTGATGCTCTGATTTCGTGGCTTCCTGCCTTCCAGCCATACCAACCGGTGGCGCACAGCACGCCACCAAAGGTCTCACACACACACGCACCGAGGAATATCGGGTCCGGGCCAACCGTCGGGTCGGTAGGTAAGTAAATGATCCAGAAAATTGATACGCCAATCTCGTCGCTCTCCGCACCTTTACAGCGCATAATCTTCACCAGACGACGCATCTTTTGGGACCATTTGAGCTTATCTTCTGCGGCGGAGTCTTTTCCTGGTGGTTTGTTCCCGTTCACTTCCTGCAGCGCTCAATCTCGTGCTCCGGAGCGGTGCCTTTTTTTCCTGCTGAGATTCGATGCCCCTGCATGTATTCAATTGGCTCAATCCGCGGCCATGTTGTGGCAGGCCTAGCACTGGAAGCTGGTAGCTCCCACGAAACCCCGGACGGCCGTCAGAGAACTGTATGGTAATCGTGCAGCAATCGTGAATATGAAATATCATTACCTCCAGCACTGGGCACAAGCACTCCACTTGGGCTGAAATAATTCAGTTAGGAGTAAGAACGTGCCGTCTTTGGTTGCAAAAAGGGGGAAAAAATAATATCCCCATGACACAACGAGAATGAAGAAAGCCCGGCTCTGGCAGCATAGGCACGTGGCGGGCGTGACGTGTGTGCGTGTGCGAAGCGGGTGCCAAAAAGGGAAGGTCCTTAAGGTAGAAGTTGATTGCCGTTATGGTGTACTACCATCAACCACTACCAACGAGCGAGCATTCGATGACCTTATTCCCGCATTCCCGAGCAAACGCAACGGGGCGGCGGGGTGGCGGGGCGGCAAGACGGGAGTAATGATAAAAATAGTAATAATGGTAATCATAACACTACTGTTATATAAAGAAAAACAGACAGAACCGAGGCCAGAGTTGCATGAAATATTCTCCGGCATAAACGAGCACCTACCGTCCACCGTCCTGCTGCTACTGCTGCTCATCCCACTCACCGGTAGGGGGAACGTTTTTACATAACGTCTTAAGATTCCAGTCCTGGGAAGCTGCCAACTTGGAAGGTGGAGGTGCATACGGTAAGCTGGGATGGAAAGTGCCGACCCGTGCACGGATATGCCAAGGATGTGGCGTCTCCTTTCCTTTTCTCTCTACCGTTCTTCTGCCCCATCTTCCAGCATCCCACGCCAACTGATCTAGGCACATCTTCGCGGATTTCTTCTTAGAAGCTTGGATTTGTTCCCATTAAAGGCGGCCTCTTTGCACCGGGGCAGGCCCGCGGCTAGAAGACAAACTTTTCTGCTTTTCCACCTATTCTGCTCACGTGTGGTGCATGGGCTCGGATGGCGTGAATAGGGATAATGGTGGGAACATGGCGGGCGGAGCAAGAAATAAAGTGAAAAAGATTTTCCACCCCGCAGTAGCCGTGGGCGGGAAAGAGAGGCAAGTAAACCAAATTGTTGAGCAATGACTGAGAAACCTGGTGGATAAATTGACGGTTTAGATTGAGAGGATGGGTATTACGGGGATGCCCGGTATCAGGCCGGCCCCAGGTAGACAAGTTTGGCACGAAGGACAGGTTGTTTATATCGAGCGGAAAAAAGCCCCACCGGTAGCGTGCTAGGGGTACGTGTTAGCAATCGCCTTCTCCTGTGGGTTTGTGCGTTTTTGTTTTCTTTTCCCGCTCCCGGTTTGCCCCCGCCGGTACGTTGTGCTGCACAGGATGCGAGGAGCAATTCTTATGCTTCTGCTTAAATATTCATGAGCGTAATAATTCGACTTCGTCAGCGTCGGAATTGAAAATGAAGATAAATGCAGACAGAACCGCTGCTTCCATAACCGCACCACCACGCAAACACACACACGTACGGCACACGGTACCACTTCCGAACAGGGAAAAGCTCACAACAAAGCAAAACAAAAAGAAACGCTTGGATGGCGCGGGTAGCGCACCAGAACACACACACACACAGCGCAATGGGGCCCGGCAGGATGACGCAGGAGCGAGATGGATTGACGGGTACATTTGCCTACCGAACCGGGTTACGTATCTCTTGCAGTGCAGCAGCTGAAGCGAATGTGGTCCTGCTGCGGCTGTTAAGTACCGGTAGTATCGGATGTGGCCTAACCAGGTTGCGGATGTGGATGTAACGAAGTAAAACGAAACAGAAAAAGTGTAGCAAAACCCAATAAAATCATGGCCTGGGAGTGATTTGGTGCTTTCAAGCGCGGTGTGCGCACTGAGATGAGAATTTGGGGTTCTGGGCAGCAGTGTTTGCCAAATCAAAACGAGGCCACAAATAGTAGCAACAGCATCGGATCTCGCGTCCTGTGTCTTCGAAACACTCTAGCGCGTGACGTAAGCAAACATTACAACAAGTATGCGAACAATGTTTAGAGTGTCTAATGGGAAGGAAGGAGAAAAGAAAGTGACAAAGAAGAAGGGAATGGAATGGAGAGTAGCAAGAGCAAATGAAGGAATTTCAAACGAAATAAAGAAATCCTTAGAAATGAAAGTTAATAAAAGAAAAGACAAGAAAAAAAATTTTAAGGAAAAAGTATTTAAGGTTATGTTCCTTCGGGAAATTTTGACCATTTCGGACTACGAGCAGGTTGTACGTTTGCTAATATTTGCTTTCGAACCAGTAAGTTAAATGAGGCAGGGAGTTAAATGAGAGAAAGAAAGAGAGAGAGCGTATAAACTTAAAAGTATAAAACGGTTTAACTGTGAGGGATCTAGGAAACCGTAGAACGTTTCCCGAAAAGCTCCTCATGCGGGAAAGCAAAACGTAGATTGCACTTGGCGGTGTGGTGCGGACTGAAAATTGAGTTAGTGGTCTGATTCGACAGTCGTGTTCGAGAATTGCCCTGGCTCTAGGCTTTTATTAAACCAAACTTCCTAAGATCTACAAGACTGCGGACGGTTATGGCTTCGGAATGGTTCGTGGTAGTACGTTTGACAACTGGATGCTCCTGTGCGGGGGGTGGGGGAGAAGGAAAACCCGGAACTAACGCCCACATTACCACCCCGGGGGAAAGTGGTCCAAATTTGGGGTAATCATTTCTAATTTGCGATCAACGAAGTTGAATAGTTTTGCGGTTTGACCCGCAGCTAACAGCTTTATCGGCCCCTGTGCGGGCTCTTGCCGGCTAAACAAGAGCGCCATTGTCCATTAGTGCGCGGGGACGGATCGATAATTTCCGTCCTTCTTTTCGAGCTGCTGGACAAACACTAACCACTTTACTCGCTTGCCTTCGAACCGATAAACGGTGTTGGAGGGGGGGGCTTTGGGAAATGGTCGCAAAGTTCAACAACTTTAGTTAAAGTTCTTTTCTCTGTTTTGGGAACATTTAGCTCTTGCACGTAAGCGGAACGCAACGGAGCAGGACGCAACAACGGTGAGGCGATTTAGCAGCGGCATTTATTTGTTCCACACTAGGTTAATTTTTCCTGGGCCCTGGTCTGGCCCACCCATACATGGTGGCCTGTAGCAGCCGAAAACGTAGAGCCTCGCAGCTTCACCGTCCGACATCGCGCCGGGACGGCAAAACGGAACCGAAGCGATTAGAGTTAGCATTACGAAGCAGAGCGGAGCCAAACAGCGGATGGGTCGAATCCGCCGCTTGAGTGGAATGAATCGTAATGAATAATAGCTCAGCTTCCGCTAGTTTCTTTCTTGCGGACACAAGAGCTGAACACACACAGGCCGGGTATTCAATGGATGCAAGATAGCAATCCTGGGCATAGCACATTCCAGATAAAAGCTCTCTCCGGCATTAATATTTCGTCCATAATATACAAGGCAGAACACGTGTTCTTCGGCAGTGTGGATCCATCAATGCCACGTTGCAATCATTGGCGGTGCTGACGGCACAAGGCTCCCCTACCCGAGGATCCTGGATCTTCTCATCTCGAGTGTCACTGGGGGGTTTCGGACGACTCCAAGGAGCGACAATTCCTGTCGGTTTACGTTACTGCGCAGAGCCGGGTGTATGAATCAATTATACGACTAGCTCTCGAATTCATCCAGTCAACGTCGCCCTCCTCCAGAGAACCCTGCAGCAGCGTAAGGGACGATACATAATTCATCGCTGAGCGTGAATAGATTGTTATTAGAAGCAAGGGGAGTGCAATATTTCCATGCATTACGAGCATGCCTTTCTCGTAAACTTGCTTTATGTTGCACAGCACTGGGTGGGCTTCTTCGTTCACTAATGAGACCGTTGCCATCGACAAAGACTATGGGTACGAAGCTTATAATTTCTACACTTGTTACTCTGCGCTGTAAAACAATTTCAGGCCACACCATTCCAGTGCCGTTCTCCCGCAGTTTATCCCAAAAAGCTGTGCGAGGGTTGCTGAAAAGTCACCGCTAGATGTTTACGAGCGGTGTTGTATGCCTCATTAGGAATTCTTTCTAGATCGAAACTTTTGTTCGGTATGTGTTGGGGTAAACCGTGCGATCTGACGCGCACCCAGTCCCACGCTGAATCCCGAAACCATTTTCCCCACACACAGTGTAGGGCTGTGTGCTGGGGCGCATGTGTGTGCCGTATAGCATACGGGACGGGCAAAAACCACACCACTGCTCAAAGCGTTCAAGCGATGCTGGATGCTGTGAGAAAATGTCTCATCTGTTGTCGTTGACTTTCCTACCATCATGGGTGCGCCTCATGCGAGCTTCACGCTAAAATAAACCGTAGATGGGTGTTTCCCTTCCAGCGCTTTCCCGGCTTCCACCGATACAAACACCACATCCCCAACGTTTCGGGTCACCTCAACGGGAAAGCTTTCAAAGTTTTGCACTAATTCTAGGAAGTCCCTGTTAATCGACCGTTTTCGATGGGAAACAAAATTAACGAAGCAAATTTGTTGCTTTGTCGCTTCACACCTACACACACATATCCACGTGCCCGCGTCTGTGTCCAATTTACTAACCATCCAATCAACCTTTCGTCGATCACGTGCAAAAGCGTGCGGAAAGATTGGGAAAGAAAGGCATTTCAGCAGACCGTTTCGAACCGTCCGATTTGAAACGTGTTCCACGATTAAGTCCTCCCGAAGCTGTCCAACAGCACTTGGCAGAAACGCCACAACCAGGAATGAAAGCATACCGGGGCAACCAAAAACAACACTGAACGAAAGGTGAGTGTTTGTGCACCTGGCATAGATTGGGCAGGTCCTAGGGAAATCATGCTCTCGAAACGACAGGTGAGGATCAACACTCCTGAGGTTACACGGTGGTTTTGTGTACTCGGGGTACCCCGTTCAACGTGGCACCTGCTCTCCGCGCTTTGTGCGCAATCTGTTACGTTTACACATATCGCCTCGTGCCCAGCGATTGTTGTCGTTGCGCAAGGGACCGTGGAAAAATAAATCCCTTAAATAGTAGCAAACTGATTATATTTGATCTGGTGATTACTGGGAGATGCAAATATTTAAAAAAGTACACACACTTTAATACGACTTTGTTGTAAATGTCGTTTCTATCCAAAAAGAGATGTTATACACAATTTGCGCTGAACAAATTATCTGTTATCAAACGAGAGTAAAAATGTAGAGTCTTCTGTAACAGCGGTTACACCAAATTAAAGTCTTTTTCAAAGGCTCTTTAGAGATCTGGAAATGAAGATTGTCTAAACAGTTAGAAAGCTGCTAATTTGCGTAATTCGCATTATTATTGAACAATTGAATAAATATCAAAGAAAAGAGGAATTATCTTAAACGAATCGGAATTGTAAACGAGCATATAAGGTTAATACTATTGTTTACAGAAGGACGACTGAACCGAATATCTTAACAAAACATAAGGTTAAATGCTTAGCTTTGCTTCAATAAAGAACTCACTTGGGGAACAAGATGTACTGGTCTGGTTATTCTACTGGATTTAAAAAAAATATCTCTTCGTTTGTGTTATTTTTGCGTAGAATTGGATTTTACATATTTATTAGCACAATTTTGCAATGTAAATCTCATACAAGTGTATCTCATCATAACATAAGCATAATAAAGAGTTACATGTAAAAAACATGTATTTAATCAAATTCTTGTTGAGACACGTATTTTGAAGGATGAATTCAAAGTATGCGCATCGGTGTGGTACGGCGATAAGTACAAATTTATGTTACTTTATCTTAGACCACCAACGGCATATAAATATTAAATGGCTTTACTTCGTTCCTCGGTTAGTGGTTGGTGCATAAAATACATAAACGAATGAATCTTAAATGGGGGATGGGGGAAATATTATTACAGTTTCGGGGGTTATATTGATGATTAGTATATTTACTAATTGATTGGAGAATAACTATACATTTTTTACGCTGGGTTATATACATAGCCGAGTTTGGTTACTGAACAACCTGCAGTTTATACCGTACCATCACGTGTGATAAGAAATAGTGACATATCACGTGAATGTCATGCAATAAATGATACCTTATCTGCGCTTGGTTGTACTGGGATGCAATACTGAGCTGGGAACTTCGACAATAATTCCACGAAAATATGTGAAATATGACGATGGAGATCTGGAATGACCCCATGGAAAACAATAGTTGTTCTCCTGAATGAGAAAAGGTCGTGAACAATGACGATTGTCGTAAATATATAAATTGATGTTTAACTGATCAAATTACGGTCATTTCCCGAGTAATACGGATAAGGCACGCCAGAGAAAAAAAAACGTCTAAAATACTTCGATAAGGCTTATCTACTTTAGTTCATTCAGCTTGGATCGCACAAAAATGATTCATTGCGCCACTCTTTCGCTTCACGCAAGAACAGTACAAAAAAAATGTTAAAAATTATTAAATGTGTTCTGAGCTGCTCAATGTCAATATTATCATTCGGAGAGTCTTTTGCAATGAATGAGTTTGATAGTTTTTCAAAGGCACAGATATTCTGCTACTCCATCACAATCTTTCATATTTTTCGTGTTTTGCACTGAATTCACTGAACAATTGGCGGTAAAATCTTTTCCCTTTGTGACGATATCACACTCTGGTCCCTGTTTGATGTATGTTTCGTCATCCACAATCAGAAAACCCCAATATTTGGTCACATGTTTGTCATGTTACTTGCGTCTCTTCCAATTAAAAGCCGAATCCAGCCTGCTGCTTTTGACTATTTTTATTTGCTACTCTCCTAGTTCATTCCTCCCTTGGCACGCATAACATTATTCGACAAAGTACCCCAAAATATCTCCTACTGATACTGAAGGATGTCATGTAACATGTTCTCTTAGCTTCCTGACGATTGAATCGTAAGTGGAACCGACTTTTCTATTCTGTCTTGGGAAATCTACGAAACAGAGTTCTTGAATACCTTCGTAAAACGGTTTCAACTGCTCCGGGCGTCATATTTGCTTTCCTGGTTAGTAATCTTATCGAAATACCTTATTTGTACACTCTTGGCATCTGTATTTATTACATGGTTTTAGAGATAAACCTGTATTTCAAAATTTTGGTTTGAAACATTTGAAAAATAACTTTAATTGGAAACTCTGAAAAAAATTGATGAGAAACTCCGCGCAATTTGAATTAATGGCAAATAATTAGATACTTAGTTAGTTAATTTATAATTGTTCTAGTTGAGACTCTCCAATAAGATTGGTGGAAAGTGAAACAATATTTATACCATTTGCTATTACACGTTATTTGGACATTTTGTGAAATGCACATAACATCGGTAAATGTTAAACAATAATCGTTTCAACTTACCGGACATGAGCGCTGAATTTCGTACCGAACCCGATTTTTAATTCGTTGACTACCATAATATTAGCTTAAATGAACAGTTAATAGGCCATTTGCATTGCAAAATGGCAGTCTTAATTATATAACTTATAGACCGAAGGTCGAAGAAAAAAACCAAGCGAAACAGTCTCGTTAGTCCTTTTATCCTCGAAAAACGGTCCCGACGGGACGAAGTTTTGTGGAAACGAGGATCTTTGCATACAATTTATTGTTCACTGTTTACTAACGGTGTTTGCCACCAGCGGTCTGGTTCTGGCACTTGACTTCACAGTTTGTGCTGTGGGGTAAATTGATAGGTAGCAGCAGTGTCCTCGGCCGGTCTGGAGAACGACCAGCCGGGAACGTCTTTCATTCTCCGTGCCACTGTGCCAGAAGCTCCACTGGTGAACCATTCCATTCTAATGTCAATCAGCGCCACCCGACGGACTGTTCAGTGCCAAACGGTGGCAAGGTGGAAAATTAATTATTGTGACGCATCGTGGGATTACATCGTGCAGAAGAAAGAATGCAGCACAGGGTGTTGGTAGGCAGTGTCGGCCAATTGTTGCCAGCGGTTGCCCGAACTTCTAGCACATGACAGCCAAGAGTGAAGAGGGATGAAAATGGACTATAGTTACACGCTGGCATAGCGTTTAAATACCATGGCGCTACACAGCTAGCCACTAATGGCACAGGGGACGCAGCTTGCCGATTGTTTCGCGGAATTTAACTCTTAAAATAGTACGACCGAACGTGCGATAAGCACATCCATCCCGCGCAACCGTACTGTGCCGCCAACTTGCAAGCGAACGAAAGTAATTGAAATTTAAGATAATATCATCTCATTCCGCATAAACACAAAACCATCATCATTACGCCGTCCGGTGCGGGTGCGCGCACAATCCTTTCCCCGCAGAACGTACACCTTGCTGGCATTTGGGAGTGATTCGATTTCAGCCAACACTGAGCACCTGTTGGCCCTGTGAATATGACGCACGTCGGTACTCGGTCCGCCATTCTGTTTAAGCGCGCCGGTGTATGCTACACCCACTCCGCTAGAACTCCGGGTGCGCCCCAGATGTGTGGCGCTCTATGACGAATTACACATGTGTTAGTTCGCAGCAGCCATGATGTACGGGGCAGCGGTACACAGGGTGTGCGGAAAGGTCGGGCGAATGTATTGTAACAAAACCAACCTGTGCTAGAGCTTCCTTTGCTTTACCGTTTCATTGGTGCGGCGGGCGGAAAATTTCCGGTGGAAAACCATTATTAGTAGATGGATATGGAGAAAGGATAATTCCGCTGCCTCTGGCTCACCTGTGCTGACGCCGTCCATCACCTCACGCAGATTAATCTAGCCCGACTGGGTTGGGGATTGGGATGAAGTCGTACCGAAACCGGGTACGACGTCGGTATTACTTACCACCGTTTAGTTGAGTGGGAGAAATAGTTAAAATTTAACCGCGTCCTGCTCTTTACCTCACACTCCTACCCCCTCTTTCCTTCCCTTTCCTCTTGGGCACCACCTAGCTACGAATGATTACCCACAAATCTTCCCCTGTATTAAGGGGTGCAGCACATCAGTGGGTATTCGAGATTAGTTACTGGAAAAGGTAGGAATGGAAAGTTGGTCTTTTGTGGCAAAACCAAGGTACCAGCTTTCATTTGTTTCATCAAGTGGTTCCCTCCATCATAAACCCACGTCCACAAGGTTGCTCCGTAGCTGCCAAAACCCGATCGAGCGCTTCCGGTTGAAAGCGGCGGCTCGTTACGTTTCATTACGCTCCGGACGCGTTTGGGGTGTTTAAATTTTCGCCCAACCCACGAACGGGGCTCGAGCATCGGAAGCTAACGGTGGGTAACGGGGGTCTGTACAACCAGGAATGAAAGGAGTCGCCTTCTCATTCTTCCAGCCGACATATTCGTGAGGCGCACATTAAGTATGTAAATTAATTCCATGTGGCTTCTTTGGGAATCAATTAAATTTCAACCAACCGACCGACCTATCATTTTGTCTCTCTAACGCCGGTCGAGCGAGATCTTAACCGGGCGCAAGCACGGATGATCGTCGGAGCTCGTTGAGGAAGGAGTCGCCCCGGTTGCTTATGCATTTTCGCGTTCCGCTGGCGTTAAATGCACTCGGGGTCCCGTGGATGGTGAGAATAAAAATGAAAAAAAAATGGAATGAAATTTCCCGGATAGCTTCACGGCACACCGAGTAAGCTGGAGCGTCACACCGGGGTAGCGCCAGAAGAAATCCAGCAGTTCAAAGCGCCTGGGTTGGTTTGTTTGTTTGTTCGTACGGTGAAAGCCGGAAGCAGGTTCAATATTGAACAAAGGCTTAGCATTCTCCACGCCGAAAGGAAAACTTTATCCATTCTGGAGCGTTCTAGAACCGGGCCCGCCTGGTACCGTGTCGGACGAATCCAACAATAATGCCGGGCAATGTTCGCGGCGGAAGATTAATTTACCCCTGGGGGAGCTTATGAATCAAACTCCATTTTTATCTCCACGCGATGAATCGTGCTCATAATGGCCGTGAATGTCTAGGGTGTGTGTGTGTGGTGGCACTGTACGGTAATTCGCAACATTTCTCTTTTCCGCACTCAAATACACATGTGCTATTATCAATGATACGCTCACGTATGCAAGGGATGATCTTACGTCTTGTGAGCACCTCGTATGAAGCATTCGTTGTGCGTCTCCATCGTGTCGTTATGATGTTATCGAGCTCTTATACTTTCTGCTCCCCTTTTGCGCACTCATTCGCCGTTGCAAATGTTGCCACGCGAAAGGATATATGTAAAGTAGATGTTATTGTTTTGTGTGTGTATGTGTTTTTTTTTGCTCAACCACAAGAGTAAAAGATTGCGGAGGGTGTATAACATCGACAAAAAATGTCACTGAAGAAATGTTTGCCTGCGTTAATGTATCCGCACAAACGGTAACGATCGGATCATGATGGCTTCAATTTCTTCGGTTGTTTTGTTTCTGTGGCATTTCATCTGCCTTGGTTTCCCAGAATGGAAACATTGTAGCACCGTCGAGCAATGAGGGTTGATTCTGGGACTTACTTTGATATCGATGCCGGATGTGTGTGTGTGTGAATCATGGCGAGAGTTGACAAAGCTGTAGCCTACCGCGAACCTAAACCTACACATAGGAAGGGACGATTAACAACGGCCTTGCTGAAAAGTGTCGAAACAGAACCGGAAACGGAAACACACAGCATCGGTGCAAAGGCAAACACGAAATGGAATTTTCTTTTTACACATCGGTCTACGTTGCTTGAGTGAAATCGGACAAATGGAACAGCAGAGAAGGTGAGTGCAAGTGACAAAAAAAAACACACACACTCGTACGTGCAAAACGGATCGGAACGAGACAGCACCTAAAGAAAGAGTCGGAAGAACGTGTTTTAATTTCTACGCGCTTATCGCCGCTCCGAAATCGTAATAGAATTGGAAAACCCGGATAGGAACGGATCTCATGTGTAGAGCCCGGGGTTTGGAAACTTCTCTTAATAAGTGCTAGTTGTGGATCGGGACAGTGGGTGTGTTATCCATTTTTTTTGTTGGTTATATTTAGTCCCTTTTTCAGAGCTCCGTGGTGGTCCGCAGCAGGTATTAAGGTGGGAAAGAATCATACACCATGACCAGCATACCATGGTGGTATCGCACCATCGAGTGCCAAACCTGAGCACGTGCAAAGGTTTCGAGATTTAGTGATAAGAAAATTTTTCCCACGACAAGGAGGAGTTTGGTGTAAGGTTGGTTCGGTGGAGTTATGTCAGTGAAACCACAAAAGCGTAAAATCACGTCACATAGAGATGTACACGTATACCCCAGCGCCCTCCCTGCCTGGTTGATGCTTTGGCAAGTGATTTGGGGTTTTATTTCCCTGCTTGTCAGTTGCGTCGGTACCTTTATTTTCCATCAACGGACGTTTATCAACGAGCACAAACCGCGCATTTTTCGAGGGCGGTTTTGCTAGGCCATGGTACTGCCAGCCATAAAATTGTCATCTGCAGATCTGCCCACAGTCGCAGGGCCCTGTCCCCTTATGCTGTGGCTGCACCGCCCGAACCGACGCTGGTGCGCAGGTGGATGTGATGTTTAAAAGAGCAAATGTAATTTCAAACTCATTCCCCTTATAATGAATTTTCTTCGTATTTACTTTGTTTTAATGGATGAACAATGTTGTCATCCATCTGCATGCAGGAAGAACATGAATGAAATGTATCCACGCAGTATGTAGCGCGAAATTACCATTTATACAGTGCGGGGAAAATGTGTTCGAAAATATTTGTTTTATATCTGAGGGTTTCTTTGCCTTTTTCATTATACCAAAAGGAAAACGCTGCTTTGCTGACCCTTCCACACCAATTTACATTCTCTTTGTAAAGTTTTATTTGCTTGAATGTGCTTTGCTACGTTTCCCCGATGGTTTAATGGTTACCGTACCGGTCTCTCACAGGACAACACTGGTACAAAATCCTTTCTGAACCGAAAGACCGTACGTAGGATTAAACCTTTAGCTAAAGATATATAAATCAAAGAAAGCTAAAGAACGACAGCTACATTCCAAAAATATGAACTCGTTTTAAAACACCTTGGAAAAGATCATAACGTAATTACTCTAGGATTTCTTACGAAGCATAGTTAGTTAGTAATGTGTTTCATACATTGTACAACATTTCAACCAGCGCTTTCTATTCTTTAGTAAAGTACTGGGCGCCTCCAGCAGTATCATAACTCCAAAAGAATAGCTATAACTTATACGGCCGGATGCTGTCTTCCAAAATAAACAGTATTAAGGAATTTAACTAACAAAAATATCTTTCCTCATAATTCGACACCAAAGATGAAAATGTCGAATATTCACAATTTTTTTTTCATAAATTTTTATTCTTAAATTAAATTAAAATTAAAATTTCTTAAAAGAAATTAATTTTAATACCCTAAACGCATCTTATTTCTTCGTTATCGGCACAACATTCTCAAGAGGTCTAGGCCTGCCATTTCTTTTTTTCTGTGACTTTATTTACCCGTGGCTGGATAGTCAGTCCTGCGTACGAGATATACGAGGGTACAAGGTAGACCGTTCCTGTCGTGTGAAGACCGGCGCCGTTACCTATACACCAACAAGCCGGCCCCAAATTTTGAAAGATACATCTGTTAAATTAAAGTACCAAATATCTGCGTATAATACTAACCTGTGATATACAAAGCAAGCAATGTTTAAACAAAAAAGGTTTAATGAAAGGAAAAGTTACACTTTGATGTACGATATATGATGTCAAATATATTTGGAAATCGTACTGGTGTACACTCGTTTGAAAAATACTTTATTATTGCTTATAATATTTATTTTGTTGTCCGAGTACACCCGCGATAAGGTGGCCTTTCACTGTTTGGAGAAGGAAATGTCTTCAAACGAATGTGAATTGTATCTTAGATTAAGCCACATTTAGTTATGAGCAATCCGGCCTGGCCGATAAAAACATACCTATTTATATAACATTTGTGGCTTTTATTTCCTAAAAGGGATGGTATAATTAACTAAAGTCAGAGATTTTTCAATTAACTAAAATATTCTATGATGCAGTATTTGTAACGAATTGTGATGGTCGATTTGTTTGAGTTTTCAAATGCATGTCGAAGACGATTACAACAATATACACCTTTTAACATAAATAAGACACATTTTAAAATAACGTCGTAATAATTTGTCGGATTTACGGCACCATTAACTCAACAATTTCGAAAGTGCTTTGAAGCGTTTTATGATGTATTTACAACAACATTTACGAATTTTCACATCGCACTACCTTCATCGCACTTATTGCTTTTGAAAGATCCGTTCAAATTGTGTACATATTTGTGCCTCAAATCAATTCAATAACATACTTATGTGCCTATGAAATTGATGTTGATAAATAAATCAATTTACGCTACGATAATTTGATCATGCTAAATCTCCTCGTGGCAAAGGCGGGCGATAATATATTCTATAGACGTAGTTTTTTCTGCTTCTTTCAACAGCTTTGTTTTTTTTTGTTCAGCGTTCAAACAGCACCGAACTCAATTACGCCGCTTGCAACGAATATCGGTCTCAATATCAAGGCTTGACTGAATGACACTTGACGTGAAGCCGGTTAGTATAAGAAGACTTCCAATCGGGCCATCCAGTCATCGAGGGTTATCGAGCTAAAAGTAAAATTGCAATTAAAAAAAAGGCTGTGGATCACAACGGGTGTAATTTCAACAATGGTTACGATAGCAAACCATTAAATTGAGTTAGATTGTTGGTGGATAAATTGCTAACAATACCGCTCGACTTCCGCTAAAGGTTTGTATTATTAAATAATATAAATTATTTATTCGAAAATGTGGCTATAACATATTGCTGCAGAAGGATTTTATTAAATTATCTACTAATCTAACGATCCCTGTTATTTAAATTTTAGATGGAAAGCATTTTACGCATGCCATTTCAAACAAGAGAGATTCGATAACCCAACCTTTCAACGATGACCAAGTTAATATGGCAGATACGATACACGATGAGTAGTTTAAAGGACTCATATATGGTATACAGTACTGTTCAGTATCATCTTGATGTGTAGCCTAATTTGATATTTACATTTTTTACGGTTGTTTTCCAAGGCATCTTTATTAACATCATACGATTAGACGTAAAAGACTTGCAAACTTTAGTATGCTAAAAATTCTATTCAAAGATTGTTATCCGCGCATCACAAGATATTTTACAATTCATTTACCATAATCCTTGGAATGCAATCCTAAAAGCTAACACTTGTACTAAATCAACAGCCGATGTTTTACATTTATACGTAAATTGGACCTTGAAACCATTACATGGTGATGAGATATTAGATAACTTTTCCGTGAAATAATATTACACACCAGCAAACGGCCAGTTGTCATTCAGTTAGAAATGAAACATTTCCTTCCATGTGCATGTTGATCTCACATTACACGAACCAACACCAGGCGTCTCCATCAGGCAGGTGTGTTCTGTGCGGTGGCCAATGATGTTCTTTGAATTTTGAGTTAATTACAAATAATTATAGGCAGCAAAAGGAAACCACATCTCAGCCAATTCAACTTCAACACACCACACAATACTAATTTGCAGACGTTCACAAAGGCTTCAGCAAGGGCGGACTGTTTCAGTTCACTACACAAATAAACAATCACTCATGGCGTAGGGGTGGGGGCGTCTTAGGGAGCGAGTGTAAGTGTGTGTTTCGTAATTGCCCGCTATGGGTAATGAAATTATGACCAATTGCGAAAGCTGGTGCCTTAATCAAACATTCCTGAATCGAGTCACGGCCCAAGAATATCGAACACAATAAATGATCGCACTTCAAATAATTTCTTTAGCGATCTTGATGGGCCCGTTGTGGAGTGTAATCTTCAGTTGGAGGCAACATACTATCGTAGATCGGAACGCACTTTAATGTACACATGGTGGAATCAGACTGTAAGAAAGAAGTGCAATAAAGCTCTAACATTCCATATACAAAACCATCCACACAAGCACATGGACGAAAGGCGCCTCTATCGGGCATAAAAGCTTAAACGCTGTTGCAATTTTCGAAGTCGTAGTCCTCGGCGTAAGGCATCGTATGCTTGTTGCCAAAGGAACTCGACGAAAACGATCCAATAATAAGCACAGTAATCAAATTAAGGGTTAATAAACACCATTTTTTGTTGACTGCGCTTAGTTACGTACACTCTCTGGTGGCAGCCAGTGACGTTTGCGAGCGTATCGAGACGCTCGGGAGGCTCCGTAAGTAACAGTACGGTTTACTATAATGTTCATCTGCTCGCTTTGCTGCTATAGGTTATGGGTAATTGCTGCTGGGACCACACCATAAAGCAAAGAAAATCCTTGACTCACTCTACTCGGCGCTCATGCGGCATCGTCTGTATCCGTGATACGCAAACCACTATCGGAAAGCAGTAATACATTCCCCCAGGCATCCACTAGCCATCGCCAAAGACGACAGCATTCGGATTCGCATCATTTCGACCCCATGGTTTGCGTTGCGATTCGCCAAAATGCGGCCGAAAGAAACCGACGGTTGTACGGTAAAAATCTGGATCCTAACGAAGGTCCTAAAGATGGGGATTTGCAATGGAATCGAGTGGGAAAAGCACCCAACATTCTTTGATTCATTTGGGTTTTATTTTTCAAGGACCTCCAGCAACAAAATTGACTGGCTCGAAATGCTTTCGATTGTTGGATGGTGGTTGCTATCGCCCACCGACTATAAACGCTTTGTGATTCCACTTGGCGGCGGGAAATGCTGCCCGCACGCTCGGAACGTCGAGAGTCCTTGTCCACCAAAAATGAAAAGGCCCTAAGGACTGCGAAGCAGAAGGACAGCGATCCAGCTAAAGAGCACCGTAGTCAAAGTCGAAAATTGTGTTTCGACAACTTCGCCGAGGTCGATTCACCTCGCGCAGATAGGCCGAAAGGAATGATACACTTACAAGGAAATGTTCTCCATCCCGCTGGTGACGACCTGGTCGGTTGGTGGTGGCTCATCGTACCGCTTCGAACGATAAAAGCACATTAGTTTGTACGAATTTTTTCCCTCCGTCATTGAATTAAGTGATAACATCGTTACGCTGGTATTACTAGCTTATCTCTAAATTTGCCACCGAAACTAAGACTCAGCCCCGTCCTATCCATCTCGTACCGGTATTGTCAAGATATTGTTCTTGAGCCATAGTGGCGTAACCAGAAATCTGCTGATGTAACATCGCCACGGCAGCGTGACGGCGCAGGATAGAGATTCTGGTCCGGCCATCCATCTATTCGTCGAAATATTGCAAACCATCTCATAGACGAAAAAAACCCACTAGTGTAATCGGTTCAGCATCAGAAAATGGGAGCAAAAGACGGAGAACCATCAAACGTTATCGTTCAACAGCGATGAAAACATTTTTCCGGCAGGAGCGTAACTAGGGTCTGAGGCAAGATCCGTACAAGAACAAAAGTACATACACTCGCTGGAACAAAAAACATTCATCCGGGCTGCAACGTTCCTGACCACTGCAGATGAGCTACGGACGGACGCTTCACTTACCTTGATTCAATTTGTGCCGAGGACGTCGGTGGCCGGTACGTTCGTTCCCAGTCTCACAATCGTACTTCTTCACGTATTGCCTGTTTTTTTCTGTGTGATTTTTTTGGTATTCTTGTTGCTGCTAACGTGATCAAAAGATAACGTCATCAGGTGTGTACAACTCGCTGGAGCGCATTTCGCCCATGTGCAACGATGATGAATTTCAGCTATCTTCACCGTACCGTACCGTGCCGCACCGTTGCATTCTACCGTGGAGCCTTCTTACGCTAGCGGCACACCGACGGTGCTGCCCGGTCGAAGGTGCCCAAACCCTTCAGAGTAACAGCGCACTTTTTT
Organism: Anopheles marshallii; assembly: GCF_943734725.1. Taxonomy (NCBI): domain Eukaryota; kingdom Metazoa; phylum Arthropoda; class Insecta; order Diptera; family Culicidae; genus Anopheles; species Anopheles marshallii. The sequence continues at coordinate 52,557,942 of NC_071326.1, read as the reverse complement.
CACCGTTGCAGAATGCAATTTTCCTCGCTGCCACGCACGGTTCACTGTCGTCACATTGCAGCTTCTAGATCCCACGGTACACCGTACATTCGGCGTGTGCATCGTACGGTGCTAGTGCTAGATCACGCTGCTTATGCCAACGGTCGCCCTTCCTCTTTCACACCGGGAAACGTGTGTTGTTTCGTTTCCTCACTAAGCTTAGCTGATGGGACCGATGGTACAGCACCTCTCATATACACACACACTCATATACCCAAGCACAAACAGCCCCACGCGCGAGCGCACACACACACAGAAACACGCACGTGTGCAGGCACTAGCGGTAAATAGACACACTAATGCATTCCTGATCGATGCTCCAACTCCGATTACGCCACTTTACCTTCATGCGCGCCCTTTACTGCTGTTTGAACTGCCATGATGATGATATGCCACTTCACTCTAGTGACGGATAGATGTGTTTTGGGGCGCTTTTGTGTGCTGGAGCCATCGGCAACGCCAACATTGGGGAAACACTTGCACTAACATATACTGCCACTGCATACACTAGCGTACACGTGCACACCTTCACGATGCACACTCAGTACTTCCTGTCTACACCGGAACGGGAAAAGTAAGCATCTACCAGCGCAGAGAGCTGTGAGTCGTCGCCAGCCCGCGTTAATTCATTGCTGTTTGTTGTTTGTCGAATTGACTTATGACGTTTTGTTATATTTGGAAGGAGGATTTTTATGCCGTTTTTACTTTCCGTCTCTACCTTTACCAGTTCAAATCGTTCATCGCTTGCAGGCAGATTTGTACAGACATGTGTGCATGTGGCCGTTTTGTTTCCATCCTTTATGGTTTCTATGGCAGCACTTTTCGTTCAATCCGACCGCTTAATGACAGAGCGCTGTGAAATAACATCTTCCCCACTCGGGCTTGACGCAGTTTTCCCACCTTCATCAACCATTCGCCGGTTCCGAACGGTGTTAGTGTGTTATGTTGCTGCCAGAGCAAGGGAACACCCGCCGTTACTGCCGGCATTCCAAGAAGCTTTGCCCGTGCTTAGCTAAGAACTTGGCGCAGGAAGCATGCATGGAGGATGATTTTCACATCGCATCATACAACACCGTCAGCCTACTTCGGTTCGCTTCTACGCCTACGCAATATTTTTTGACATTCGTCCTTGGCTGTAGGCCAAAATCGATGTTTTTTTCGCGAATACGAACCGCAAACCGAGAACGAAAGTTGTCTTGTCATTGCGGGGACACCCGCCCCTGTATCAATATCGTGTAATATGTGAGCGATAATCGAAACAGAGGCTTACTTTTAGCTCCTTGCCAAACCGATGATAATCATGCGTGAAGTATGGCGTGAAGCCACAATAAAACATATTCTTCCGAAAAGCAAACCATTTCCCGAATAAGCCCACCAGCTATATTCCCAACAACACACCCCGACGTGCTCGATGTGCCTGCTCACGGATGGTTCCCTATGCCCCCTCTGGTGGTTATTTTCAATTCAAAATTTTGCAGTCGTCCGGGTATGTAAGTTTCTTGTAAAGGATACACAAACCGCTCGATATTGGGCACGGCATCTATGTATGCGGTGTGTATCGTATGCAGGTGGAGAAATACAGCCACGTTAGCAAGGGCAACTACACATGAACAGGTTCGCAGATATCTATCAATAATTAACGTTTGATTCCGGGTGCTAACCCATTCGGACATCCGTCCATTTTGATTTTCTCCCCTTTACGATTACAATCCACGGTTCGGTTCGGTGCCCCGTCACACATTCATGACTCGCATCCCTTTTTTGTGTGTGTGCGTGTTTGCCATTATAGCAAATGGAGCATTTTCAGCTTTCCATGCCCCACGTGAAGCAATTGCACGTTGCTCACTCACGACATGTCTAATGGTTCACATGCCCCCATGTCGAGGTGATTTGGTTTTTGCCTGTTTGAAAAGCTCGCCGGTGCCTACTTGTGAAGTTTGTAAAGGATCGTAAATACGAACTGTCAAAAGTAATACAAATTGATATTTAGCGAAGCCCTTGCTTACTACATCACTCACAGTGCGGCTGGTGCGGTTACGGTGTTCAAACCGCTGAGTGGTATCGGATTCACTGCAAGGTCCCTTGTTTCGTTTTTTACCCCTTATTTTTTTGATACAGTTTTCCGATTGATTTACAGCACGCCCCACTCGTCGAAGGCCACTACCAGCACCCAGCGAAAGATTCCTGTTTTTTTTGTCTCTTCTTTCTCTCTCTCTCTTTGTCTCGCTCCTTTTTTCTGTCTATCTCTTTCGCTTGTGTCATTCCAGTACCGACCCTTATGCTTTCCTTCTTCAGCTTACGAAGGTTACATAAAACGATACAAGTGAACCACAAGCCAAGTGCGTGAGCTCTGCAATTTCGGTTAGCCTCTGCATTCGCGGCCGGAGGGCACACTTTGTTGACCCGGTTTGGCCTTAGCCGCCGACATTACTTGGCTACCAAGGATTCCGGGGGCGTACTGTCTCCTTCCCAGCTAAAGTTTACCTTTCCTTGTCCCGGTACCGTACTAGCACGGTCAGAAGGCCAACAGCGACCTTCATTCCGTGTTTGTTTCACGAACATTGTACTGTACGGATTTGCAGCAGCAGCACCAATAGTCCTATGTTTGGGCTAACAAAAAACGGGCCAACTTTTTGCTAGCGTCACTACCGCCGCAAGTCATGTCATATGAATGTGCCGCTTCGCAGCATGAGCTAGATGGCCAGAACGTTTCGTACATCTCGCACAAGCGAATGGTTTACTTTTTACGACCGTATTCATCTTCACTATTCGCGTGGGTCTTCGGTCGCCGGCTCTGCCAATCGTCTGTTGCAGGCGAAGAAAGTCATTTAACGGGCAAGAATGACGATGGTGATGAAAATTACATCCTTCGAGAAAATTGTTTATCTCCTAAGGACACTACCGTTGAGTGACATGGATGTGTTTTGTGAAAAATGTTGTAACAAAACAATGAATATTTGCAACGAATATTTTTTTCAGCATGGAAAAACGTGAAAGTTTACGATTTTATCCTCAATGGGCAGGTCAGGTATCGTAAAAAAGCTTCCAAAGGTTCTTCGACTAAGCGACTGTTCACCCAACGTGCGCTACGTCTTAGAACGATTTTGTCTCTAGAATTTTGCTCCAAAAATCCTTGGCGAAGCAGCATTGAACTAATGCATCAACCAAACTCATTAATTCACACAATTACGGTGCCTAAAATGTCATTTGATACGCTATGACACTATGGTAATCTCTCATTACCTCGTTGATGGAGACGTAAATCATTAAACAAAACACGGAAATTCCGCTTCTCGGTGAGCACGATCGGTTGGAAGACTTTCGCATGAAGGTACTTTACCTTCCGCTTGCCAAGCTGGACAATCATGCAGAGCGTTCGAATTGGAGCTAAAAACTACAGCAAAAAAAAAACTGTTCTATTCTGAGTCCGAGAAGCCTTTTTTCACTATTATTCCTGTGCAATCGTTTATATGTAGCAATGAAACAGTTTGCAACGATAGCAACACCTAGCAAAGCTGGTTGAATGGCAGGAAAAACGACACCCTGCTATGCAACGGTTGTCAGGGGCTGAAAGCTACGCCGTCTGGGATGATGCTTTTCAGAAGTGAAGTGACTCTTCATACTGTCCACGAGGATGACAAGTGGAGCTGCCATCACTAGCACAAATGGCTGTGATGCTTTGTGGTAGTGGTAGTAGTAGTAGTAGCTGTAGTAATATTAGTACTCGTAGCGGTAACAGTGGTAGTAACGGTGGTGTGTGTATCAGTCACGTAGCGGTAGCAGCAACAGTGGTAGTGTAGTGTCGTACGCGTAGAAGTATTATGTGCGGCATGTGCGCTTTCAACAGGAACAAAAATTGACCTAATCTTATGCAGTACATAATTTAACCGTTCGTTTACTCAGCGCCACGGATGCTGCTACTCTCACCTACTCTCACGGTGCGTCTGTCTGTCTGCATCGTTCAGCAGCGTTTAGGGCCCCAAATGGAAAGCGCTCGCATCTACGCAGGGATAGTGTTCGGCAACAGCCCCATGGGCCTGACACGAGGAAACCCACACGAGAACCAATGGGTTGATTCTGGGGAAGGGAGAGAGGAGAGGTTTGGGGAGAGTCGTAAAAGGAAAGCTTCATATTTGTGTAACGTAACGTTTGCGCTGTGTAATAATTTGGGATATTCACACACAAACACAGCACGATTTGGTAACTCGGACAGTGACACACATTTTATGACGTTGCTTGGCTCCCATAAACAAGCAAAAGGGTGTAGTACGGAAAATGCTCCCGAAGCTACAGACAACGGTCTCGCACTGCTGTACGGATGAATGGCCGAGCGAAAAAAAAACAATTGTTACTGCTGGTAAAGTGTTGCGAATCCACTGCTTTGCTCAAGGAAAATAAAAAATCACACACACGTACAGCACGCACACAAGTGTAACACCAATTTTTCGATCCTGCTCATGTACACACACACACACTACTAACACATTAACAAAAGCACACCTTTGGACGGTACGGAATCCCGACAAAATGATTCGACATCGACGGATGAGCAAACCCACTGTCACTTTGGCTTGGCAAGGACCTAATGGCGAATCGGGAATGCTGGCTTGTGACACTATGGCACTGTGGATCCGAGCTCGTGGTACGAAATTCTCTCTCTCATCTATCATTCGCTCTCTCCGACGAGTGTGTCACTCTGTCGCGCCCCCACAAACGATCGGGCCGACCAGCTATCGGAACAAACTGTAGCTCCGTTCGCAGGACATCGGATTACCCATTCCTGCGGCCACGGTAACGGTGACGATACACACGACAGCAGAATCGCTAGGAGACTGCCGTTGAGCGTATTCCAATGGCATGGCCACGGTCCACGTTTTCTCACGCGACCAAGAGAGATTTTTCCCGACGACCGAAGAAATGAGCAACAGTATGAATGCCCGTTAACGGTGGTGTCCTCGTGCGACGGTAGCAAAACAGGAGAGATCCAACCAACTCGGAAAACGCGGCACCAGCAACACCTACACGTCCATGTGGGGTGGCCGGTGTGTGACGCTGGTTGCGAAAAGTCTTGCGAGCGAAAGCGCTTTTCGTTAATGGACAGCTTACCACCTTCGTTCGGGCGCTTCTCGGCACGAGCTCCATCTGTCATGCGCGCGGGGTGTGTATTCGTTTGCAAATTCATACGAATCGATGCGTTTGGCGAGAGACGCCGGCCATTCAACTACGCACGAGAAAGCGAAAGAAGCAAAGGAGCGAACTCAAGGTGCCTCGCCTCGGACTGGTCCTAGCCGTGTGTAGGAGCATCCTAGAAGAATCGTCAGCTAGCAATGGGCCTAAAATACGCTAATAGACTCACAGGCCTGTCGTCCCGGTGTGTCGTTAACACTGCAAGCCTTAAAGCACGAGAGCCGTATCGATAGTGTTGGGCTTCCTGTTTGCGCCCATCAAATGTTGCTGACCGATGATAACTTTTGAAATATGAAGGTTGGTTTCGGCTTACCGGCATTCGATGATAGGACATCCGATCGAAACGATTACAGTGATGGAAAGTTGCAGTATCGAGCAAAGAATTTTGGGCAGAGCGTATCAAAAGGCGTTCATTTTTGGCGTCCGAGAACCTTACACTATTATTCCGTTAGCGAACCACATCCTATCGATCGTACAGCATTCGGCAACAGCAAGAAGTGATTAAATGTCAGGATTTGCTGTTGCTCGTTGTTTTCGCGTGGTTTGCCGGCTACGTGGAGGCAGCGTAAATTTTCTCATCTTTTCGAAGCTTCCAGCAACCCCTGCCAGGCTACAGCAATACGTTCAAAATCTTTACCGTTCCTCCGGGACTCATTATCACCGGAAGACTGAATAGTTGTTGCGTGCAGAGCGCGAAAGTAGAGAAGAAAAAGAATGAACATAAAGCCGCATGTGAGTTGCGTGGCAAACGGCAATGATCTGTTCCGCCGCACCAAACTCACAAACACCCAGCCAGCCAGCCAGCCGGACGACACATACCGTGATAAAATGGAGCCGGAGCCTATGGGCCCCGGTAGTCCAACGTTGAGCAAATGCTAACTTATGACGAACGGTATAGTGGCTCCATTAGCTTCCCTGTGAACGACGACATCATATCTCGAAAGACGGGCATGGCCGGCACAAACCGCAACCGAAACAGTCAAATGCAAACGATCGTCAAAGCAGGCTAGCAGCGTCAACTCATGTTTAACAACGGCATCTCCCATAGCAACCAATAAATGTGACACGATCTCCAGAGACTGAGAACGCATTGATATGCAGAGGGTGGATCCCATATACGTACGTCGTTGGAAACGTCTCCGTATCCGACATATCCGGCTAGCAATCGGCCGTGCCAGAGCGATACGGCTGCAGTGAGCCGCGTCGAGTGCCGGCCGTACGGATCACACCGCACCGTGGAACATTTGCATAAAATGACTTTTTAAGCCGGAATTCCTCAATAACGAAGGAGATATAAAGTGGCCACAGACAGGCACGATACATTTCAAGCAATTTGCGGTTCCGCGGCAAACGCAGGAAAGGACCATTTCCAAGAGAGGGCGACAGAGACGAGGGAAGTATTGTACATTTCTATGCGAAACGAAAGCGAAAATGATGCAAATTTGACAATCAACTGCTATATGGCGCGCCGTTTTGCTGCTGCTGCTGAGATTTGAATGAGGATTTCACTGTCCAACGGTAACGGTGAGTGGGCTTCTCATGAAACTATTAAGTGATGGGAATGATTAAAACCGCGCTAAACGAATCGTTCAAAATGTTAACGTAATTATTGTGTAAATAATAGCACGCTGAATAACAGATCAGCTCGCAGCTACGAGTGTAGAAGAAAGACGCTCGTAAAGCGTCACAATCTGTTACGGGTTTAATTTTGTGATGTTCATTAGAGTGCCGCCATGTGGTTTTGCTACACAGCTGTACCGATTCAGTATATAACCATATACCGACACGCGCACATGCACGTCCATGGCTCGTTATCATCCGATTTCTCTCCTAGTTTCGTGAAAAATCGCAATAACAAAAGCAGAGGAATCACAAATACAAGACATAGTGTCCGATCTTGCACGTGCTTCCTCTTCATTATTGTCTCCTTGGCAGAAGGACCAAGCGGTCAAAACCGTTGGTCGTAGCTGACATGATAGAGTTGGACAACTGCAATACGCAGAGGGCATTTGGGCAAACGGGCAAATTGCCGTATCACGCATACCGCCGTCTAGAATTACAAGCTGACAGACTAAGACAGTAAAACTTTAATTCATTAACTCTTAATTATGTAATTAATTAGCGCACGCGATTCATCTTCTTCGCATGAATACATTCCGAATACCGAATATGCTCCCTGCTCAAGCTCGTTGCTCGGTGGCGTCCAGTGCTAGCGGAAGCTTTTACGTTCCAAGCGCGAGCCACTAGCACACACCGTTGCTAAGGTTTCGGGATCCGACCTTGCCCACCTTCGGGTTCGGTTTTGGTGAATTTACAGCAACACTTGCACAAGTCATCCCTTGAATCCATTCGAACCTCATTTCGCAAGTGCCCCGGCTTGCACAAACCGGCTTGGTATCGAGATTAGCACCGGGTGCCAAGAACGTGCCGCGGGTAGAGAGGCTGATCTCATTAGAATATCAAAGCGTTCCAGCAACGATCCATCTAAAATGAGCATGCTGCCGTATGCGGTGGAAGATAAGTTTCAATTTAGACTTCCTCCGTAATGAGTTGCGCCCGGTAAGACGAATGAAAAGTCAGGCCTTTTGATCATGCTTTTACAGCACCGGGAGGAAGTTTATTCCTCATTTCTCGTTGGTATTTCTTTTTTCTCCCTTCCATTCGCTAAGGGAAAAATCGCGGAAGGGAAGCGTCATTTTATCGCAAAATTAATTGAATGCCTTCACTTTGCGCATCAATTTTTATGGGTCACACAACACTTTACCCGGGCTGCCGGTGCTTACACCAGCCGATTCGAAGTGCCAATCGTTTGATAAGTAAAACTGTGCTTAACGTCATTAAATAAAAAAGGTTATTATAGCATTATATTGATTCTCTGTACCAGGCGCATAATGATGCTTGACAGTGGAACTAAAGTGAGCTAGATGTTCGGCGACAGTTACTGCAGAGTGAACAAAACTGTACGGCGTTGTGAAAATTGTAATTATAATTTGGTTATTTATGTATTTGATTTATAACGGTTCTTAGCCATATTAACAATTGTAATTATTCCTATACCTATACAAAATTGAAAAAAACTTTCCGTCAAAGTCCTTAACACATTGAGGTATTCTCCTCATCATAATCCATTACCATACAGTGACTCGCACGCAAATCAGGACAATTGTAATACACCCCGGAAATTTTTCTTTGTGTACTGAAAATAATTCACTTTCATTTTACACTATAGTATATAGTTATAGGTGGGGCGGCCCGGTGGCATAATGGTAGCGGCGCCGGTCTTCACACGAACGGACCGGACCAAAATCTCATCCGGACCAAACCCCCGTATGCAGGACTGACTATCCCGCTACGTGTAAATAATGTCAAAGAAACCCAAAAATGGCAGGCCTAGACTTCTTAAGGTTGTTGTGCCGATGAAAAAGATGTATAATTACATTATATGTAGTATAATGCAATGCAATGTCATACCCAAACCAAACAACCATGCCCAATCGACAGCTAACCTAATGTCAGTTGGATGGCACTCCGGATCTGATCTTCAAAGAATAAAAAGCTAGTTTTGGGCAGATTCGTTATCTCGATTCGGATAATCTCTCTCACATGCCAAAAAAGGCAGATCTTCCGATTGATACTTTACACTTCGATAATAATAGTGCCATGGAACGAATACAATCACAAATTCAACAGCTTACGCAACTTGGTCATGGACTTGCTGTAACGCAGGAGCGACAAACGCAACAAATTCTATCGTTGCCATCTACGAACAAGGATGGTTCAAGCAGTAGTACTGCTGAGGGTGTTGTCCCTACGTTGTCGAAAAACCCGTTTTACAAAATACTGGACACATTAAAAGTGATTTCGGTATTTGAAGGAAATTCTAAAAAAAATTATGCTCGTGGAAAAAAACCACTGAAAATGCTCTGAATATTTTTTAAGAATACGAACGTATGAGGAAGCTGTTATAAATAAAGTGCAGGGTCGTGCAAGAGACATAATTTGTCTCGAGGGCACCTCACCTGAATTCAACGAAGTAAAAGAAATCATATTAAATGAATTAAGTGATAAATTTGATTAGTCAACTCACATGAGCCAGCTATGGCAAAATAAAATGAATAGCACTTCTAATATTAGAAGTTATTATCTCCAAACAAATGAGCTAATTCAAAAAAATGTTGTCCGGAAAAAACGGAACAAAAAATAGAAAGACAGTTGGTCTGCAACCAACAGTTTCATATATGAAACAAGCTTAGCTACATTTATTGACTTTCTGGACTTTCTCATCCATATTTTGGATATGTACAGGCAGCACGTATTGAAGAATTAGAAGAAGCATATTCTGTTGTATGTAAAATTTAAATCTAACGAATCTACAGCACTTAATATGAAACCAAGAAAAATGTCAGAAACAATCCCAAAATTATTGAAAACAAATCTAGAGTGTTTGCCAACTAATTAAAATACATCCCGCAAAAAAGATGAATCAGACTCTTAGACAGAGAATTATATTAAACAGTACACTAACAGCACATCACCTTTGTTCTCGAATTAAATTCTATTCTATTCCGATGGACGACTAGCTACGACTAAATGGAAACTACGACTAGCAGAACTAAATTAACATTGAACAAAAAAGGGTTCGATTCGAATGAAAGATTCGATTCAAATGGATCAGAAAATGAGAACGATGATGATTTGGAAAATTTTTTGGAGGCCGTAAAAACAAAAGCTCCGATTTAAACTTTCTATCATACATAATAGGAATATATCCTGATGCCACAAATCTATTTAAATTGTCTATAGACACTGGTGCTTACAAAAATATTTTAAGAAACAGTTTTCTTTCATCTATCAGAAAATAGCGTTAATGCAAGCAAAGACTCAACCATTCATGCAGCTGTAAATTCAAACGAATATTTCATTCACTACACGGATAGGTCTATTCATTTCTACAGCAACCAACTAATATTTAAAAAAGTGGTTGCGAACTCAATTATACAAGAAACCCCATTCTTAAATTATGTTAGAACGATAATCACGCAAGATAAATTAGATTTGAATAATATAAAGCAACAATTAACCAAGTATCATAATGGCATAAAGTGATTCTCGCTCTGGAAAACATAATGCAAGTATTACAAGGATCCCTATGTAACCACCATTTCACAAAAGGTCATTCCGTTATCACTAGAAATTTCTTGATAAAATATATAAAAAAGAAATATATAGATATTAAAGCCCCGAAAAACATAACTTTATTGTAACATCAGAGCATGATAGGGCACATACAGAAATATGTGAATGTGATTTTCTACTCAACTGCGACGATCATATTTTTTCCATGCATGTTAAAAACTATTCGTGCGTCCGAGAACACCCGGGATAAGGTGACCTGTTTGGACTGTTTGGAGAAGGAAAGGAAAAAATGAAATAACTACCTCTTTAGTTGTAAGTAATACGGGCTGGCCGTCCTTATTGAATAAAAAAAACTATTCGTAATTATATTCATAGTTGCGAGATTTGTAACGAGTTGCGAGATTTGTAACTGTAATGTGTGTACGATAGAAATCCTTATAACATTAAGATTTCGCCCAGGTCCATTACAGGGAAACCATGACATCGCATCCATATGAATATTTACATTATTTATTAGCACAGTTTCTTATCTATCATAGATTCGTTCACAAAATATTTGCAAATGCTTTGCTTGAAAAACAAGAATATAGTGCAAGTTCAAAGACAATTGGCTACTTTTTTATCAACCTTTGGATTGCCTAAAGACATCATAATGGATCACGAAACCACCTTTATGCCCGTTAAACTCCTGTGTTATATTTCATCGCTAGAGGTATTGCTTAAATTTGCATCATGTTCCGAATCGATTCGAAAAAAACACACTACACAATAATAATAGATTATAAATACTAATTAATCTAAATACGAAAGAGTTGGAATCCGCTCTTTACGCTGGCGAGGATTGCTATTACTCTCTACAATAATTGTTGTTCAACAATATGAATAACAGAAATCCGGAACAAATTGAAAGAAAAGCACGAGTATTATTTTCTGAGGCGTTTCAAAAAATACAAAAAGCGGCCGACCAACAAACCGAAAACAATAATTCAAAATGTGATCTACCAAAGTTTAGCGAGAACCAGTGTTTGTTATTGGATCATAAATGCAACCAAGGGCGCCAACGGTAATTACTCAACATGTTGCAGAGAGAATTTTAAAAACTCCAGAGGCGTCAAAAGGCATATATGTTAAAAATTAATAGCTAATATTAATTAATGAATAACCAATAATTAAACTAATTGATAACTAATCTTAAAATTTTAAACATCAACCTTAATAACCATTCGGAAAGATCAACAATTCAGCTTGGAGGTGTCAAGCTTTGTGTTTGAAGCACTGCGTAGTATTCAATGCCTAGAAGCATAAAGCAGCGATATGAGACATTGAGATATAATCAAACTTATGCTACGCTTCAATGATGTGTTCATCGCAGTCCTTTATCAATAATATCCAAACAATTCTCCTAAGGGACACCGGCATTACACGACAGAAGAATTATACGTCGTTCGCTTGTGTTACACGCAACTCCAGTCCATCCCCGCTGTGTGGCACAGGAAACTATTTACCGAATGTAAAATTCCACAGGGAAATATCGCAACAAGCCATTTGTACTTTATTGGGAGTTAAATAAATGAATTCTACTCTCCCTTGAGAAAATCAACATCTTTTGACAAGTTTGCTCAACATTCGACAGCCGTGACGGGAAAGTGAAAATATTTATCTAACTGATGGTATACAGCACACCACATGTTTATGTTAAAAGCATGCCCGAATCGCTACATGGAACGGGACCGTGAATACCTATCGATGTGTTTCGAGAATTTAATCCAAGATATGAAATGGTTTCGTCCTCCAAATGGGCTTTAAATATTGGGATCTATTTCTTGCTTGCCGCATCTGTTCAGATAAATTGGTGAACTCAAAGTGCACAACTTAATGTAAAACATCCAGGAGGATTGTGATAAAAAATGTAAACAATGAATCAAACGTATCATTCGATGGATTTGTAGCCAAAAATGTACACTCTGGTAGTTGATTTAAGTTCAATCATACTTATTCAAGTACGATCTACCAACATTAAGTTTATGCAAACATTGCTTACATATTTATGAGAAGCATACTGTTTTCAGCACAACAAAATGAACGGAAGATATGGTTATATTATTAATATTCTATCAATTTAACCACCCACATTGTTACCAGAGGCGACCGAAGTTATATTTGTTCTCCTTTGTAAATACAGCCAAACGCAAAAAAAACCCCATCATGTTACATTTATCGTGATCCAACATCTTTACCAGCGTCCATCGTGATCTACAGACGTCCTTAGAGAAACAAAAAAAAAAACTTGGTCAATTTTCATTTCTAAAACAGACTCTTTGGACTCTTCATCATTTCATCACAGATCCTCTCAAGCAGATAACCAACCAGACAGGCATAATAAAACTTGCTGCTAAAAAGGGCAACGTTGCCCTGTAGGCAACAGGAAAGATTAATTAAAACTGCACAGCTTATGGCAAAAACTGTGTAATTTAAGCTGTTAATAACTCAATGCTTTGTGGTGCATATTTTTAATTTGATGCTGACAAACGCAGTGAGACGCGGGTTCTTAAAGCATAATGCAAAACAACAACGTATTGGCTATGTTTTGGGATAGAAATCGTATCGCACTGGTATTTAACTTATTGTTAAAAGATTTATATTTTGTAGAAATATAGAGTAAACATAATTCAATAACGAACGAAAAATATTACAGCAAAGTTATATTTATACTGATCGTCAAATGAGAAGGGAAAAGATGATAAATTTAACAATTTTACTAATTCAACGTTGGAATGTGCTTGTTGCGTACGCGCATCTGTGCAAGATTGTTACATGCACAATTCCTATAGGACACCCAGTCCCTCACGTCCTATATATCGCACAGCGTACACACTTTATTGTTTGTCTCACGAAACCGGAGATACACACAACACCCCTAACTTGATAAATACACCTGTGGATGTAAAACCATACAACAGATCACAGATGGTACGCAACGAGCGCTACCTTGGCCAAACAGAGCACGGTAGCGACAACTAGAAAGAGAAGGAAAGTGATCTTGAAATTAGAATAAAGTTCAAATGCGTAAAGAAATACACTCCCGGCAACGTAGCCTTCTTCGTAACGCTACAGCCAACCCGGTTGTCAAGGGTTACCGAAAATAACAAACAACGGGCCCCATTAATAGCATGGTTGATGTTTTTCCATCGCCCGCTGCTAGTATGCGTTTGTCCGCTGGCGTGTGTGTTAGCGCATGTTTGAGTGGCGGTTTTCCGCAGTCGAAGGTCTAGGGTGGATTTAAGCTCGCAAAAGAAAAACCGTACCATTTCCACCAGAACCACCATCACCCCATCCACACCAGCTAAAAAGGAGAAATGACGCTACTTCCATTTCGGCCCCTCTTTGTCTCGTTTACTTGCTGTCCTGTGGAGGCGGGTTGTTTGAGCGATTTTTTATCGCTCGACACTAATTAAAAGTAAACATCCTGGGTGACAGACCCTTCGGAGGAAGCGGAGCGTAACCGGTGGAGCCTGGCGTCAAAGTGAAAAAGCAACCCTCGAATCCCGTCTGATCGGTAAATGTGGCGTACGAACGGAACCGCTTGCAAAAGCCGCAATCTTGGCATTTTTCCTTAGCAACAGTGAAGAAAAACAATCGCATCAGCCTGTCGCTGGAATCTGAGCGTGCCCGGGCACAATGGACGATTATATGCCGTCGCGCTATCAGCTGCTCGGCAGAATCGGCGAAGGAGTCCACGGTGTCGTCGTAAAAGCGCGAGACCTGCAGTGTGATGACAAGATGGTGGCCATCAAAAAGCTATCGCTGCGGACAAAGTTCGGAGTCGTATCGCTAAACACGGTTCGTGAAATTCGTGCCCTACAGCATTGCCGATGTGACAATGTGAGTTCGACCTAAACACACCCATACACACACAACACCTGCTTACTGGCGGTTGTTCGGTTGCTTGGTTAGCTGGTTGCTATGCTGCCTATATGACTCGTCTAGACGCAGGTTGGTTTGGTTCAAGTGCAATGTTGACTTAGATGTGGATTTCTGTTTTCATTTGCAGGTCCTAGAGCTACTCGACATGTATCCGGATCTGGCCGGCATTTCCTTGGTATTCGAGTACATGCCCCATACGCTGTACAGTAAGCTCAAGGACGAAGAAAATCCTTTATCTCGTGCAACCGTCCGGCGCTACACGGGCATGCTACTCAAAGGGCTGGCGTACCTGCACGGACTGCGCTTGATGCATCGCGATATTAAGCCAGCCAACCTGCTGATCGATCGGCACGATGTGCTCAAAATAGCCGACTTCGGACTCGCCCGCATCTACACCGAGTCGAACGGACTACAACCGGCCAAACCCTATTCGCCGCAAGTGGCCACACGTTGGTACCGAGCGCCCGAAATCTTGTGGGGTTGCCAACGTTACGGTCCTTCAATAGATCTGTGGGCCAGCGGAGCAGTGTACGCCGAGATGCTCCGGGGCGTTCCGTTGTTCGCCGGTGCCACCGATATAGAGCAGCTGGCGCTTGTTGTCCGCACGCTCGGCACTCCGAACCAGAAAGATTGGCCAGAAGTGCGAAGCCTTCCGGATTATAACAAAATCCGCTTTCCGAACTCGCGTGGAGAACGCTGGGAGGACATCTTCCCGAGCTGTACCACCCGCGACGAGATCAGCCTGGTAGATGGGCTGGTGAGGTATAATCCTGCTAAGCGTCTCACTGCCGAAGAGGTAGGTTTTTAACCTTTTGTATTTTCCGGTTCACCGTCGTTTGCTTCCTTTTCGCGTCCTTGTGGGGATTCTTTATGCTACCTGCACTACCACATCGGAACTCAACACCGAGAGCGATGGTGCATTGTGGGAGGCATTTTAAAATCATGCTACTCGAGATATTTCCCTGCCCTGAACCAGTCCTCCACTACTCCAGCGAACATTTCACGTCCGAACCTCCACTCTCTCTCTCTCCCATTAGTATACTTTTATTTGTCTTTTCCCATTATCTTTATTTTCATTCATTGGCCAACCGTTCGTCCCTCTTGTTCAGTCCTTATCTTGCTGACCTACCGTTGACCCTTGGCACCCACTTACTTCCGCACACTGTTTCATTCGTTCTTATCTCCCGTTTGCGTGTTTTCCACTGATTATGTGCGGTACGTAGGCTTTACTTCATCCCTACTTCACTGACGCAGCACCGAGTGAAAATTAATTCGCAACAGGCATTCTGCAGCCGGAGCCTCCCTCTGTACGCCAACAACCCAGCCCTGCAAAGGATTTAAACCTCTGAAAATGCGTTTGTCCTTGGTGGGGGAGTGGATCAAAAAAAGGAAAATCCCAACAGTTTCCATTCCACGTTTGCTGGTGACAACGGAGCGGCAAGTTGAATTTCCGGAGGCGATACTGAAGACCTAAACGTTGGACTTTCTGCCCAGACCTTGTGCAATGTAACGGAACGCAGCACACGCAACCAAGAGTACTGAGCTAGTGTCACGCGGAGCTACAACGGTACATGAAACAATGGGTGACTCAGAAGAAGCAAAACCAAAAAAAAAACATCGTATAGTACGAAACTCGTAGATAGCACACTCGGGTGCGTCTGTTAAGACACAAGGTCCGCCAGATGAGGAAAGTCTACCAACAACACCGAAACGCTGGGTAGCACTGCAAGCTCTCAGAGTTCCGCGCAATCGGTTCAGCTTCAACGCTTTTTTTCAAACGCAGACTGTGAACCATTAAACGACACTGAACTTTCTCTCACTCTGTTGCTCCCAATTACTTGAGGCGGGTGATGTACTGGTCGGACGTGCGACCGGTCGGACGGCAGCCCTGCCGGCAGGAGATGTTGTGCGTCAGATCGCTAACGACGGATGAAAGTGGCCACTGGCTGTGAAGAAGAGCACTAGACTAACTGACGTGTAGGGCCAAATCTACGCAATTATGCCGAACCTTGTAGTATCACAACGCAGCACAAGGGCACATACGTTGCCCCAGTTTCGGTTGAAGTGAGCTGCTGAACAAAACGAAATAAAGTGCAACGTATAACAGCTTGGACGAAGCAATCGCATGGTGTGCCGCTGTTCCTTAGGACTTAATATTAATTTTTAAAAACAAATATTGAACATACTCTGATAAAATGATTGGTCCGATACTCCACAAGCAGTGAGAAGCAGCGATTAGAAGAAGAATTAGAAGCGATCAAATCTGTTATAGTTACAACAAGCTGTCAAGGGTCCCAAGAGCTTGTGTATTCTGTTTATTAGATCAATCACTGATTAATGGGCTACGATCACATTCAATCACATCCAGGACGGTTAGCGGTTCAAGACTGTTTTGGAACAAGAGTGGCTCACGCAGCCAACGCGTTCAATAGTTCCTGCCTTTCGTTCGCAAGCCATGTATTTTCGAGGCGAGCATTTTAAGTGAGAGTAATTCAATTTTTCATTGATTTCAGACGTACTGCTTAACACCAAACACTCTAAACGCGTGTCGTTCCATCGAACATCTCGATTTCCATCTACAGTTTCAGCAGCGATACTGAGCCATTACAACGTTCATTTATTTTCATCCTATTTGCCTGGTTCATTTATTTGCATCGAAGGGTACCGACACCAATATTACGTTACCCGACCATCCATCTCACGGGAAATCTGTTCTGCATTTTAGCATTTACTTAGGCACGGGATAATTCGATTTGAATAATGACCGAATCGACGCATAGGCACTCACACAAATGCAGTACCACGCCTGAAGTATAATTAGTCTTTTGATGCTTATTTTGTGAACATTACATTACAAAAAAAAAAGTTAAGTTTAACGGCAGGTTTTAATGGAAAATTAAAGGAAGAAAACCATCCCTCGTCATTTTAAAATGTTTCGCGCCGGTTTGCTTTTATTTGACGGTTTTGTTACAAACTGGTCAATTTATCTCTCTAAAAGACCCTCAAGTCTAAATCACCACCGACTCGGCAGATAAAAAGTTGAATTATTAATCATGGATTTTACCTTGTCACGCGAAGTGTCCTTTGCCAGTCCCCTTGGGTTGCTATATCTTCAGAAGAGTTAAAGCCTACGCGTAAACTTTTCTTACGCATTTTGTGAGTTGGTGTGCTTTTTTTCGCTCTTTCACCGATATCGGGGAAAAGTGCTTTCATGCCACACAAATGCTTCTTGCTTGGCATCGTGTTTGTGCGCGACCGACCGTTCCAATCTGGTTCGTACTTTTGTACATCAAATTAAGCACCGACTGTGTAGTTGACGCATAAAAATTAAATATTTAACCTCCAAATGGTGTCGTTTAGCACCATTGTTTTGTGCTGTCTGTATGCTGTGTCGGTTTAAATTTTTTGCCAACTGCCAACTTGTCTCGGCGGTTCTCGTATGCCACGGTGGAGCTATCGTGGTCAAAAGCTATCCATTCCATTCCAATTCTCTATCTCCAATTCAAAGTGTTAGCTTTTTGAATGTTCAAAAAACATTAAAATTTATTTAAAATTAACATGCAGATGGTACCATTTCCAATTAATACTACAACTATTATCGAAGTGCGACCAGTTTCATAAAACTGTTCTAGCGTTGATATTCAAGACTGTTCGATAAGCGATTATAATACAGTAGGCAGCATGAATCTTACAGATGAATATCTGCACACATGCAAAGAATGCTCTTTCGTTTTTCGTTAGTGAGAGTGGCTTTCTACCTATATCGACATGCAAAAGAGGCAGAATAACATTTTAGAAAGTAAAACTCATAGTGATGATGAATATGTGCATTAACGTTCCTACTTCATCTGCATCTACCGGCTTGTTCTCAAACACCGCAAGCCGAGCTAAAATGAGCTAGACCACACGGTTATATAGCGTTTAAATGAGATGTAGATATCTGTGCTCAGTAAAGTACTGGGCGCCTCCAGCCACGTGTATAAAATTAATAAAATAGATACTACTCAATACTCAATATACAAAATTTATCATACCAGTTGGAAACACGCTCTGTTTTTCTATCACAATAAACCGACCAAAGATCTCCAGCTACTATGATAAGTAATGCTTCAGGTTGTTGGGACAACTGTCACTCGAAATCGGTTTCCTCCGAAATCCAAATGGGCTAATTTGACAGAGGGTTAAGTGTAGCCTCAACCTGATCAGTTGCATGTAACAAGCGGCGAACAAGCATTCAAAATCACGATTGCGCTTTCTTCATTTAGATAAATTTTAACTACTGATCATTGAAATTTTAGTATCGGACTGGTTATGATTTACTAGTCACCAAATAAGTTACTTTCGTACTCGATGATCAGCGCAAACATAAATCAGCTTCAGTCATGGTTACATTAGACTCGCTATCAAATAACCCCATTTTGAATGAGGAAGATCTTACATTTCTTTTGAAGGTGAAGCTGAAGGAGAACCCAAATAGGTTGATCGTGATCCAAAATAAAAGGAGATTAATCCCAAGTGTTCCGAGTAAGGTACGTGTTTGTTCTATAAAAAAATGCTGACTTTTGTATGTTGCGTTAAGAAATGGTACAATGTGTGGCTTGAGGAAGCGATAAAGTTAATTATACTTCCTCAGTTATACTTAGTTAACTGTAAAAGCTAATTCGTTTGTAGATTTTTAAGCATTACAATACGTCGAATAATTCGATGTAGTATTTCTGTGTAGATTTTTTCCTATTATTGACCCTTCCTCGAACCATAGTGACAGTCGGTTAGACAACAAACGGCATACAAAGCTAACCGCATTCGCCGGTCCGTTTCAGGAGTGCATTCTTCCCATTTCATAGAAAGTACAGTTTTCTGTGGCTTTTCACTTATCCAAATCCAAAAATGCCATTCGGAGCAGACGCGTTGAACAATTGTTTCCTCTTGCTCTGTGCACGTATTCACGATATTTGGTTTAGTTTTCTTTTTTCTAATGCCGCAACGTTAAGGAAAGATTGTGTGTTCCAATGGCAGCCAATCATGGCTGCCTTTACATTCATACAAACGCTGAGCTGTAAAGTTTCCTTCTGTCGATACCTTGAAAAAACTTCAATTTTACGATTTTATGACTTTGCTCTGACGCCAAAAAAAAATGTGTCAGTAGCGGACGCTTTTTTACGTACCTTGTGTATCGGTGGCCATGTTTGCCATGGGTCCAGGCGCTGGCTGTAAAAATAAACTAACAGTTCTAATGTCTCAACAAAGCATGATTTAGCTAGCGTAAGTCTGCGCCTTCTTTTTTACCGCGAAAGAAAGGCGAAACATAAAATGTTGAAAGATCATGGTACACGTTTGGGGCGCTTGTGCTGGATAGCGAAAGGAAGATGGCAAAAAAACTTAAAAAGGAATTAAATGATTCCATTTGATGGAGATACGATAATCGTGACATCCATTGGCACCGGAGAACGGATTCGATTTCACTAGACCGTGACAGTGAGGAAGCTATCTCAATGTCTCCATGGTGATACACGCATCCCTTTCGACCCTTTTCTTTGCCCGGAGTGAAGGAACAAAACTACATCACCCTTTGGTGATGGGTTGGGCTTGGCCACAAAAACTTTCCAAATTTGAAAAATCCCAACACTTTTTATTATCCACTCTTTTACTTGCTTGTGTTCGTGAAATCCCTTTTTTCACAAATGCTCATTTCACCACCAAACACACTCACTTTCAACACTGACTAGGGACAGAGGTGATCGCGAATCAAAAGGCGAGAAATAACAACAAAAAAAAACAACCATACACAATCCGGAGTCCGGTATAACGTCTGCAAGAACCATTAACGGACAGATGTTATCCTTTCGTCCTCAATGGGGAAGAAGATGCTTCGATTTTATTTCCATTCTTTGTCCCGTTTGTCGTAGCATTTCTTTCTGCTCCTTCCCACACATACACATTGCCATGGCCCGATCTTGTAGCCTCCTAACGAGCAAAGAAAACCCTTGAGTTTTGGATCAAATTCGTTGCCGTACCATGGTCAACCTCCGGTGAGACATTTCGTGGTAATTCAATCAGCAATCACTTCCAATGCCTTTCGGTTCGGTTCTCGTTGCGAACTCTGTTCGACGGGGTGCGATGTTGTGCGAGATTTTACACGCCCTTTCGCAACGTACCCTGCTGTATTGAAGGTGGCTTACATGCAAACTATGGATTTACCGATGGAAACGTTGCTCCGTGAACTCTACTTCCCGGAGTGCCCTGAACCTGAGTCATTGACTGGGAAAATGCTGCTTATCTCGTACGAACAAGTTTGAAGCATTCGACAAGAAAAAACAAAGGCAAGGAACGTCTTCAATATTTGAGATGCTGCCCAAACACAGGAAGCAAAGTTTGTGCATGCTTCGTTGAATGTTTATTTCTTGATTTTCACATTTAAAGTTCGTCCAGCTTCTGCTTCCATTCAAAGGGTAAAGCGTGTGGAATTTTCTTTGAAATTCATTATGTAAATTTAGCACAAAATGAACGATGGTGCGTTTGCGCAGCGTAGCTTCCATTGTTGTTATACTTTAAAGCACCATTGCATTTTACGTTAATTGGATGCTTTCCAAGTACATTACAGTAACAGAAACCATGTTTGCACTTATTAGTGGCAATTCTGGTAATGCTTTGCGTGACATAATTTCGTTTGTGCTTTAAACTTTTTAACAGATGAGATGGGAATAAAGCTGGTATTGTTGCTTTTGTGTGATCAATGGCTGGGCACATAATTTCATTCAATGATTTGATGTACACCTTTTCTAATGTGCTCAACAAGAGTGTTGTTCGATACCTTGAGTAGATAAATTGTGACAACCATACTCTTGGGCAACGTCAACGATGTTCGTGATGTACTTTAGATGGGTAACTCTACGGACGCAATTTGCTCCATCCAATTCCTTGGTTTCACGGACGACATCGACATTATCGGTCATATGCAGCGGTATGCGAAGTCTGGATTAGATTGAAGAGCAATTCGACCAAAGCAAAGTACTTGTTTACCGCAGGTTCTGACCGTAACAAGACCTACCTAGTTTTGTATTTCGTTCGCACCAAATGGAATGACACCATACATGCACCAAATGAATTACACACGTGACCCGGTTACACGTATTACAAAATAATATATTCTATTATCTAAAATCGAAACCTTAAAACTTTTAAACTCCCGCCTCTCGAAACGTTCATCGTCATCGCTTGCCCGAACCGGAAAGTGTCGGGTTGTGCGCGCGCCCGTACGCTGACCTCTCGCCAGCACACTGCTAGTGTCGGATCCACCCATGAGACATAGGGTGGTGAGTTGTTGGCGAAGCAGACACCATGACCGTGGACAAGGCTGGAAGGATATTGTTGTGCACACGCTGGTCGTCGCGCAACCCTGGGTCACTCACTACGCGCTTGTATGACAGATGTCAGCGGTCCCGCGTGCAGGACAAGAGCGCTCCTTTTGGATGCACGTTGGCACCAAAGGGAAAGAGGATTCGATCTTGAGCAACCGATCAGGGAAGACGTGCGTAGTGTGTGTGTTGCGTGTGCGCGAACAGTTTTAGTGTAAATATAGTCTTATAATTTGTAAGTTTGTGTTGTAAACGTTTTAGATACTTTCGCTACCAAATATCACCGCAGTCCTACGAACACAAAATCATATCATATGGCAAGACTACGAAATTGGATACAGCCAGGAGTAGAGGAGAGCATCCCTGGACCGAATTTCCTGCAAAAGGATTGGTAACCTGACCATGATGAATACTGGAGCATTATCGCCGTACCATTTTTAGTAACGACGGTGCAAACTCCTAGGGACAATTCGTGAGCTGAAACTAATCATATTTTAGATCATACTTGTCTATGAGGAAATAATCAACCATGTTTTGACTTCAATTGTAGGTCCAAATAGTTGATTTCATTGAATGTATAAGTATTGCGACCGAATAACAATGAAAAATGGTCATTTTTTCATGTATCAAAAATGGGACCTCAATAATTCAACGTCCATAGTAAACATATTATCGTGTCTTTCCTCGTATTTACTCATTTTTTTTAGTTTTTTCTTTGATTAGTCGCTAGTAGGTAATAATAATAAGTAGATTGATTTTCGTATAACCGTTCATCATACAACCGATAAGCTTCATTGTGTTTTATATATTTTCTTTCAACTTTACTGTTAAGGTTGACATAATACAAAATCCCATCCCAGGCAAATCAACAGAAGGAATAATTGTTCTAACCTAAAAAATAACCAGGACGAGAGCAACATTGATTCATTTCGACCAATTTCTCTATTAAATACCGACTATAAACTTTACAATCGTATCATGAAACACAGAATAACATACATAATAGAAACACACATAATAATACCTTCTTGTCAAAAATGTTGTAACAATGGTAAAAACATTTTCCAAGCAATACTTTCAGTTAAAGATAAAATTATGGATCACAAACATAAAAACAAGACAGGAAAAATCATCTCTTTTGACTTATCAAAAGCGTTTGATAGAGTTATCCTCAATTTTCTTTATGCATTTCAGTGTGGTATCAGGAATAAAACTGAATTTAAAAAAATCACAAGCACTTGACGTCGGAATAGTTTCCCACAAGACTCGTATCAAAATAGCATGGCTTCATACCCCTGAAAAAAATCAAGCTATTGGGAATTATATTTACGAATTCTATGAGATTAACCATGAAACTAAATTGAGATGTAACAACTCATAAATTTGGACACATTATCTTCAATGTCCCTCTTTTGAAGAGCTGTCGAGACCAGCATTATTACACACAAACAAAAAAAATAGGATTAAACTAATGAAAATTTTCATAAGATATGTAGAACTGGTAACTACTGAGAGCGGTATGCTGCAGATGAGTTTAGATACCTTTAGGATATACTTAGTTTTATAATGTACAATATATAATAAATTTAAGCTTAGTATTATAAATAAAAAAAAAGGTGCTGTGCCTCTTATAGCAAAGCAAACGCAACAGCAAACATAATAACAAGTCAACTCAAAGAAACATAGCCAGAAAAAGGATGATAAGTATGATAAAGTATGATAAGTATCACGTAATGAGATACCAAGAAATACTTTCTTCCTAGTAACTATGGAACCTAGAAATGTTTTATGCGGTGTATTTCCTTTCCCAACTTTTCATTGAAGCAACCACCGCCAGGGTTCGAAGCAATCAAAACGATGACCAAAAACATTATCATTCGGCAGGCGGTACGACCTGTTTTGTTTCACGTGGCAACAGCACTTTAAATCTGTATGGTTTATGGTGAGTTTAAGATGAAAAGCTGCATCAAAAAACGATAACGGGCGAGGAGATCCCTGTGGACGGTCCTGACAACAGTATTGAGATGATTTTACTCATTACTCATTTCACGTTTCATCCCTGTCTTGTACCAGAGGATCTAAGGCGTGTTGTGTCTTCCTTTGCCGCCTCATATCAATTACCGTCAGCGGAGATGACGGGCTTTTGGACAGTAACCGAAGCATCTTTAAAGAGCGAGATGTAGGTCGAGAAATGTGGTCCACATCAGTTTTTCGTCAGGGGATTTTATGTTGACGGATATTCTTCATCATTTCATCACCCCTCCGGATTTGGCCGTGCGATTCTTCGAGCAGCAGATTTTGAGTGCACTTGCTGAAAAAATGCTCAAGAGGGTTTCGCTTCCACTCCACTGGTTATTTGTCTTCTAATAGCCGGGTTATAATTCGCTACAAATTTACATTTGTCCCAGCGGAACATTTAGCAAGACAAATTAGAAAACACACTGTTCTATTGTGCGTTTTCATCATCAGTCTCGAGTAAAAAGTTGGGATCTTCAAGCTGTTAATACAATGCTATGAGTAGCATTATTCTTCACCATTTTGTCGCTTTATCGTAATAAATGTAGCTTTTGTGGAATGTGCATTAAAGCCTAATTGCTTATAAGGAACTGGAAAGCCGTATATGTGGGATACATAAGTTTGTGATGGTAGTAATGTAAGAACCTCAACTACGTTGTATCAGGAAGCTAACAACGTAGCTTCGTAGGAAGGATATTACCGGACCCATAACGTTCCATCATAATAAACCAGGAGAACCACGAGCCTTTATCGCAAATATTAACTTGCCGCCATTGCAAACAACGGAAACTGACGATAATCATCGTGAATAATGTGTAAACTGGAGCCATTCAAAACTTTTAAGATGATTAAATTTCGTTGGGTTAATTTTAATTTCCCTTCATTCTGGCGAGATAAACGTTATGCGGCACACGCTGTACGTCAAGAGACTGGGACTTTAGAAGATTATTTCACCTGCTGCAGCTCAGCTACGTGTTGAGGAATGCTCGAAATGGATGAGCTTCTGGAAAAAAACTTTATTCGATATGAAAAATGTGACAAAAAGTAAAGCACACACCAGAAAGCAAAAGACGATTAAGCGAACGTTTACTTATACAAATAAGTCGGCAACAACAAGCTTAATGTTGAAAAGAAAATTACGAAAATTTATAATATTAATGCTTACTGACCTTTATTTGAAGAATGCAAAGTGAGTAATGTGTACAAAGAACATATTTTTCTTCTCATTGATATCTTAGTCATCTGGGTGACCGACACGTCGGATTTAAATTTTAACTGAGCTGTGTCTCTCCAAAAGCGGCATAAAATTCTCAGAAGCGAATGTTTGGACATCCGATATTCACCTTCCTTGAAAGGTCTTTTTTATTGGAAATTTATGCTTACTAACTATCCGGCGCAGCAACTGCTTCGTAATATAGGCCCGATGCAGGAATCTTCTAAACCGTACACGGTCGAGCGCCATCGTCTTCTTCTTGGCCTGCTTACAGTTGAGCACGTCGTGCTGACATGGCCGAGCGCCATCAACTGCCAATCCATTATCCATGCCTTTCTGGCGGACGCT
Organism: Anopheles marshallii; assembly: GCF_943734725.1. Lineage (NCBI taxonomy): Eukaryota > Metazoa > Arthropoda > Insecta > Diptera > Culicidae > Anopheles > Anopheles marshallii. Next base: position 52,532,724 of record NC_071326.1, on the reverse strand, counting down.
ACAACACCATCACTTCTCTACCGTTAGCACCTCTAGCACACCTTCTCTGTGCATTTGAATGACCTAGAAGGATATTACGGGCAGGGTCGTTCGGTGTCATTCTAATGGCAAGACTAACCCACAAGAGTCAGGCGAGTGTATTTCGGCATACGCTATCGAGTGCAACGTCGGGTTTCGATTTATGGATCCGTGGTTTGAGTAATATCGTATCGGTACGGATGAGAATTTACTCAGCTTTGAACAAAATCCATATCTCTGTGCCACAGGCGTATATCAATACCGGAACAATATAAGTTTTATATAATCCCAGCCCATTGAAATTGTAGTTAATTACTACTTGCTGCTTGCACCGAACTAAACCTCGAATAACGCGAATATCGAAGAAGAAATCAATGTGAACGAACATATGCTACGAACCCGGAAGAAAGTTTTACCAGGAGACAGCAGGTCACCGAAACAACTTCAGACCTGAGGTGACTTGCTGTCGAAATAAGGATGGAAATATGGTCACCTACCAGCCACAGGTCCTCTCGCGATGGGTTCAGTATTTTGATGAATTATTAATCGATCAGTTCAACTAAAGGCTCCACTAGCAGATAATATCATGCTACTGCCACCTAGTATTGACGAAACCCCAAAAGGCCACTCATTGGCTCAAGAATAACAAGGCACCAGGTACCGACGGAATAGTAGCCGAACTGATCAAAAATGAAGGTGCAGCACTAGAAAACGAAATTCTTCAAATTATTACTGAGGTATGGGATAGTGGATCGATGCCTTGTGATTGGAATCTTGGTATCATATACCCCATATACAAGAAGGGAGATAAGCTAGAGTGCAGCAATTACAGGGGTATTACGGTGTTGAATACCACCTACAAAAAATCTTCCTTATACTACAAGATCGTTTTGTGCCATTCGTAGAAAAGGTAGTTGGAAACTATCAGAGGGGATTCAGAAACGGAAAACCACTGATCACTGATCAGATCTTTACCATGTGACAAATCTTGGAGAAGATGGTGGAGCAGCAGCCACACTTCTTCCATCTCTTCATCGACTTCAAGGACGCATACGACCGATTAGCCAGGGTAAAACTTTACGACACAATGAGCTCTTTTGGAATCCCGGCCAAACTTACCAGCCTAGTACGAATGACAATGGCCAACGTCACATTCCAGGTGGATGGAATGGTGGATGGAAAACTTTCAGAGTCCTTTGCTACCACCAAGGGTCTGCGCCAAGGAGATGGGCTAGCTTGTCTACTCTTCAACCTAGTGCTAGAGAGTGCCATCCGCGACTCGGAGGTGGAAACTTCAGAGATCATCTTCTATAAGCCAATCCAGATCTTGGCATATGCTGATGACGCTGATTGAGCAGGCGGCAGAAAACCTCGGGTTGGAGATTAACGAGGCAAAACCTAAGTTGTTGGTGGCACCACCAGGGGCCCTGCTAACACATCCTAACTAACGCAGGGGTCTTTCGAAGTCATCCAAAATTTCTCCTATCTTGGGTCAAAAGTCAGCACCGACAATAACATAGATGTTGAAATACGCGTTAGGGCTGCTGGCTGCCAACCGCCTGAGTCTGAGGAAACTTTTCCACTCAATACACCTGTCGCGACGAACGAAGCTGGGACTATATAGAACTTATATAGTTCCAGTACTCACATACGCCTCTGAGACATGGATTTTGTGCAAAACTGGCGAAACCCTCTTCGAGAAGGCGTTCGAGAGAAAGATGCTTAGAAGGATCTTTGCCCCGTATGTATGGAAGGACAATGGAGGGGCCGCTACAATAACGAGGTCTATGAGCGAATTTACTGTTGTACAGCGGATTAGACTCACCAGGCTCCAGTGGGCTGGTCACGTCATGAGACTGCAACCGGACCACCCAGCCCGTAAAGTCCTTTCAGATCGTCCACATGGACGGTGGAAGCGTGAGACGCCTAAATTGAGATGAAGTGATGGCGTTGATGCGTCCGAATAACAACATATTGGTCCAGAAGAATGAGGCCGGAAGCTGTGCATTACTTGGCTTGGAATCGCTGGAACAACAAAATTGAAATGTAACGCACAAAGATTATGTGTCGCTAAGCTTCTTTGTATCGAATCGATTCCCCGCAACCGTTCTCTGCAAGTAACGAATAGCGTTCCATTCTTGATCGTTACGTAGAGGAATATCGCAATTGTTTTGGCTCCTCTGGTCCGTTCGTTGTGTGTAACTGTCGCGAATTTAAGGCCGTTTGTAGCCGTTCATAAATTGTATTCGTCCTTTGCGCCCTTCTACTTGTTAGCTGTTAAAAAATCTGTAAATAAAATTATCAAGGAGGGCACATACAGTCTGTTGAATTTAACTGATAATTATACAATTATACAACCTTACGATGCATGAAATAAAAAAGACGCATTTTTTACATAAACATTCCGACAAATACATTTTTGGCATTCATAAGTAGATGCAAAATCAGCCGCCAAATATTGGATAATAATAACGATAATAATAAAGATAATAATGCAACACAGCCGAAATATCAAGCATCATTACAACCGCAACATGGTCATACCGTAACGATTCCTTTCGGGTTTCATAAAACAAGTTAAAAAAAAAAGAAACAATAGCACAAAAATCACCATGCGGCTTCTCCGATATACTTACCGGCTACCATCCATTCCGAAGTCATTCTTTCGCAAACCATTCGAGGCGTAATATTCGACGACCGAAAGAAGTTGAACATAAAAATATACGATACTATTGTCGTTTCGTTATGATTCATTTCTTTTTACAACATTTGCTTATCGAGGCGCGCCATACGCAGCAAAAGAAAGCCGCCGGGTATTTCGGTCGCGTTTCTTCCTATCGACCCCTGTCTTTGATGTTACATTTTACACGGGTCGATGTTTTATCCTGCAATGTTAGATCCCCTTTGCCGTACATACCTACTACTATTTATCCTCTTTGCTTCTATTTTGTGCTTGCTATTCTGCACACGTACTTGCTCACTCTCTTTTTTTCGGTTTAGTACAAAAGATTCTTCCTTCAAGAATTGATGATTGGATGATCGACCAAGAAACGGGCGATTTCCAACCGAACTTTTAGGTGGCATTGAACCTTCTGCTGATGTGTGCCGTCAGTTCACAAGTAAGCGTTTTGCCAATTCGAACACTGTTTGTTACATTTCTCATCACATCGTGTGTTTTCGGTTTATTTCTCCCATTATCTTTTTCGCGTGGTTATACCCTAAACACATACAAATACCATAAAAATGCTCAGCCATTCGATTGTAAATATGCGTTGTGTATACATTTGTCGAGTTATGTATATCAAAGGGATGTGTATATGTATAAGTCCGTTGTTTTCTGTGTAATCAAGTTATTTTCAACTAGTTCACACTTTCCATTTCATCAAAAGAAAAAGTAAAGAACCACATTAACGCTTGATAAAGAATAAAAAAAATACTCTCTCAAGTACATATTCATTGCGTAAAATATAGTAACTTGGTTACATGCTTCCGATCCTTCTATTTGCATGTGATCATGTCGGTTCTAAGCCCAAGGGAATTGGTTGAATACACCGTAAGTCGAGCGTCGGATTTGCAAGTAGTAGTAGAGCGTAGTAGCAAAGACTAACTGCCCGGCAATTTGGTAAAAATTAGCCGGGAAAACCATTACATGGCATGAGCTAACGCGTTGTTTAAATAAGAAAAGCAACAAGATTTTTTATTTATTACATCCTTTTTTCATACTGTTCTACTTTATTATGGTTTTTTCATATGAAGCTAACTCCACGCACGTACGCAAAAGACGCAAAAAACTGCATTTAAATGCAATTATCTACCTTTTCTTCATCGGCAAGTAACAGACAAAACGACCCGATCAGTTAGTTAAGGCATTGCAAAACAACCAAGAATAATTGGAGTAATACATTATTCAATTCCAATCGATTTTACTTTTTAAGCCAAGTACGGGCCATCGGCAACGTGGAGGACCAGAGTGCTGTGGCAAAATAATTCAGAGTAACCGATGCATTAAAATAAGCCGTTCGAGACTATTTTCAGCTGAGAGATAGCAGCTATCGTTAGAAACTCTCATTGTTATTCCTTCTTTACCATAGGACCATGGCAATGGATAAAGGACACTGGCCACGCATAAATTATGCATTTTGGATGTAAGAAAGGGACATAAAGTTTTTTTTTTCATTTTCTTTCTATTTCTCTGTTTGTCTCTTTTTCTGTAGATCCTTCCACCAACTGAGGTCAACACTGAAACTTTACCACTTTGACGACTACTTTGGAACGTTCTGAAATGCCATCCAACCAAATTCACTTTTCACTACAACGACCCACTCCAGTGAAGAACTGCAATTGAAATGAAGCAACCGAAAGGGTAAAGTGAATACAAGAGCAACACTTTACCGCTCTCACCAGACATATGAACAACTCTTAGCAAGTTGATTCGGATCCATTTTTGCTGCTGATTAAATAAGATACAATGACAAAAATATCTAATCAATAAAACACCTTTTAAAAAGGTATACAGACATACAAAGCCATTACAAATACAAAACACTAAACAAAACCCTACGTTGACACACATTCACATTGCATGTTACATATTTGTTTGTTGGTTGATCATGAATTTGCGTATCACCGACCAGCATCTTTCGTCATTGCATACTATATCATTGAACACATTTTTTTTGTTCAAAATTCTTTAGAATAACAAAAACTCATCGCGATCCGTTTTCCATTGACCTTCTTAACAAACAGGTTCCCGCCGTTTTCTACTGGAAACTGCATAAATTTTTTTCTGCTAATATTGCATGGTTTTTTTTCATCTAGCTAAACCTGTTTTACTAAACGTCTCACAAATCAATACAATCAACACGTTATAAATGAAAGCATTTGCAACAAGCGCATAATAAATCAAAATACATATAATTGATTGTATTCGTTTATGTTATGTTCGGCAATATTCGTGTTTCCTCTTTCTACTTTGCGCGAAAGCTATTTTTGCATTGCATGTATATGTACGAGTGTGTGTGTGTAAGTATGCATGTACTTGTTTTGATAAATTTCGTAATGATTTGCTTCACTAACTAAGTGTATAAATAATAAATAATCACCTAAACACGAAAAAACGAGGCCACTGCCCTGGAGGAAACGTAGCTTTTTTTCTATAATTCTCTCAACGAAATTCTCCTTGATCTTTTCTACCGCTTGTTTGCTTTTGCTCATTACAACTGAAACCGAAATGCTTGTCTTCCGATTTCTGTTTTCCTCATTGGCATTGTCTTAAAGCGGAAAATTTGATGTTCACTTCGATGGGGAAAGGACAGGAGGAGGATAACAAGGAGGAGGAGGAGATAACAAACTCGGACCATAGTTGAAGTTGATCTTCGTTTTCCGAGAACTGGATCGTCACAAGCGAAACGAAACAAAACTCCAACTTCCTCCATTGCTGCAGGCAGCTCCATCAACGTTTCCGCTAACGAAAAACGGGAAGAGTGCCTGAATGCATAAACCCCAGGGAAGCGAAAGTTTGAGGATTGATTGGTCGCCTGGCACAGGATCGGAACGCACGGCAACACGGCAAAAACCCATCAGAAAAAAAGAAAGGTCGGACAAACGATAAGCAAAAGATGATACACAAAGCATGAATAAACTCTCGAACGAATGTCAGAGGTGATGGGTCGATCTAACGCGCAGGCAATATTTGAAGCCGGTCGGGTGGGCAAGATAGTAAATAGGAAACAAGATTAACAATCGAGCTCTCTAGCACTGCTGGAAGTTTAGCTAATACACACACATACACACACACAAACGTGAAACGCTGTACGGCCTCAACATCCGTGCCCCCGATTCCTTGCTTTGCTCGGTACATCTAATCCTAGTCTACACCCCGCTTGGACGGTGGTACCAGGTGAAGGGGCAAAGCTGTCGGTAACTCATTGCCATCCATTTTGACGTTGATTAAATGCATCGCCAGAGCAAATTCTTCGATGTCCAAGAAACCATCCTGATCGTAGTCGGAGAGCTTCCAAATTTTGCTCAGGACGTTGTTCGGTAACTTCGATTTGATCAGCTCCGACTTGGCCGCTGGGAAGGTGAGCGGGTGGTGGTTGTTCGCAAGGTAAGTATCGGCAGTTTTTCACAGCATAACACCATCGAGAACAGCAGCGAATAGTCATCATCAAACAAACAAAAAGCGAAGAATTAACGTTGGTGTACGGGAAGAGAAAAGAAACAGAAATCAGAAATCATTAGTATACGGTATTATGCCCATCGACTGATTAATCGATTCAGAGCGGGGACACCACTGACGCACTGAAGAAATACGATACCGAACAAAAAAACTACTGCTGTTGATTGAGATTGGAGGTTGACCTAGCTGACGAAGATATTGAACCGTGAAGCTGAAGATGATAATGATACTTACCGGCACCGGAAATCTTTCCATCAGTCGGTTGAAGTGACTCGAAGATGGGATCCGTTCGGGCACGATCACGATTGCATATCCAATCCACCTCACCATACCCGGCATCGATTCCTTCGCCCTTCCGGTACCCAAACGGTGAAACCACGTCCTCTACCCCGTCGAAGGCGCCTCCTAAAAATGTGCCAAGCGAATCGAAACCGTGTTCATGTATCATGTGTCAGGAAGTTGCAAAAGAATATAAACGAGAAAGAGAGATGGAAAGAAACATTTAGCAAATGCGAAAACGAACTCATCAAACACTAACAATGCGGAAATGGAAAACGGAGGTCTTGTTCTACTTCTAACAATTTCTTGTCTATTTATTTGACTTGTTTTTCGATACTATTTTTTGCTCGTAGCTCTCTATCAATTGTTGGTCGTTTCTTTTATATTTTCCCACACATCGCCTTGGTTAAATACCGCGTTTGACAGGCACCATCGCATAATGCTTGCTAACAGTAGTACTATACATCGTGAACAACACCCTATCCCTCTCATGTACAGTTTAATACTGGAATAGGACAAAACACAACCGATGGACACATCATTTTCGGGAAAGCAACGACTATAACTCTCACACTAGTCCGCTTGTATGAAACACTTACAGGATATAACAGAAGGCCAAAATGGGAAACGATATGCTTGTACAGATAATAATGTGCTGTAAATGTGTAGTGATGTTTCTTCTAGATACAATACATAAACACCAGCCACCAGACGTAAACCCTGCACCAAAACGCTTCCTTCGTCAAAAACCAAACATAAACATATAAACAAAATGTACGTCAGAGTACGCTAAAGCGAAGCGACCGCAATCGTGAAGTAAGTAATGTTTTACATTTTAAAAAGCAATTTTCCACGTTTTCTTGAAAAATATTTCACAATTATTCAGAAACATACCATTTTAATAGCATAATACCAATTGTACACTACTACGGTAAGCGGAATGACGAAACAATGAGGGTGGATCCCGAAATCAGGCACAAATGAAGCATATGAAAGTGATGTTGTGCAAACATTGGTAGCGAATAAAAAAATTACATTCGAACCTTTCAGCAGAAGATGGTCCAAAAAGTTTGTTTCCATCGTCGACCCATTGCTTTGTCCTAGAAGCCGACGTGTTTGAAAGGTAGAAAGGAAACAAAAATGTAAACTCAACTGGTGACCCCAAAAATGCGTTCTGTCTGGGGTTTTGATGTAAAATTAAATGGTATTATGTTAGCGAACAGAAACACATTTTCACAACATTTCACAACTCTTTAATATGACATCGGTTTATATGACATCGATATTATAAGTATATTTTTATTCAATAATCTACTTTGTAGATGTAGATTTAGGTTACAAACGATGTTGTTACAAAAATCTAAAGGAACGTTTAAATAAAGAAAAGATATAAATCGCTTATCAATTAACTCAAATCGATAATATTGAACCATGAAGCTGAAACATTACAATTAGTAACTGCTATATATATACAAAAAATGCTATTCCCAAGGTGTTTAAAAAAAACTCCAAATTTTTATTCATTTACTTAATATCCAGCAAAAACTTGGACCCACAGTTTGCTTTGCTGAGAATCATTTGCTTATGGCGATGGATAAATGAAATTTATCAAATTGTATAACTCTAATATCGTTCTGATGCAGCAGGCTGTGTTAGACCCGCAACAGGCAAATTTGCTCATATCCGCCGTTAAACAAAAACCGTTTGCACTGACGGGAAAGAAAACTGAACTAAATCGTTTTTCACATCCTTTCGCTCCAAACACAACAAGCAGTTGGGCGAAAGTTCTTTGTACACATTGTTGAATTTCCTTTTTCTCCTTTTTATCAAATGAAAAACTATCTAAACCACTTCCGTCCGATTCCGTTTCTCTACTATACTGGGCAACAACAATGACCTGGTTAGCAGAACCGTACACCGTTCTTTATGCGCAGACAGACGGAAGATGAATTTGACGAAATGGTGACATGACTCAACAAATACCACCAATGACCTCGAGGATAAATGAAAACATAAACAATCGTGTGGTATGCACGAGGGTATGTTCCATCACGACTGCCAGATTTAAAATCGGTAAAGGTACAATCTGATACTACGTGAGAGAGTTTTTGCGACAAAAATACTTTTTTGTTAAACCGATTTTTAATTTTTATTGTGGTTAACCCGCATTTGATACGCGAGAGTTCCCTTCCCGTTAAAAGAAATCTATTAACTTTCACTTAAATAAAGCGCAAGAAATATTAAAATGCACCTGAAATTGCAAATTAAAAATCACTTTTATTTGTATTGGGTAAATCTGTACCATATGCATGAATCAGTATGAATATTTATATTGAATCATTCTGAATCTCTATTCTGAAGAATGATTACTCCTTTACGATACGATTCATTCCTCACAGAATCCCTTAAAGTTTCATGAATCCTCAAAATATGATTGAATTCCATAAGGGTCCCATGAGTCCCTGAAGTATCAGTGCTTCATGAATAGTTTGATTCATGAAAGGTCATGAGCATAAATTTTAGTAAAAAAAAACTACTGTCCAATTGTTATGATTGCAAATGATTTATGCATGATATGTAAATTGATTTATGCAATCGAATGTTAGCAGTATTTGGTTTATTTAATCGTTGCAGACATTCTGATTTGAGAAACTAAAAACCAAAAATTGAGTAAAATCCTGGCATGTAGGCGATTAATCTAGCTACGAGGATTATTACACCTTTGACGATTTATTAAGATAATTCATTTTCCGTTAAAGATTCCTGAATCTTTGAGAGGTCACGGACCTTTGAGCCACTCATACACCTTCGACGATTCATGGATCTTTGATGGTTTATGAATCTTTTAGCACTCGGAAATTTCATGAATAGTTTTCATTCATAATTTGAATGACTTTCCTCAAAGGAGTCACTATTTTTTATCATTTCAGTATAATGTTATCAGACAGTCTAAATTAAAACCATTCTATAGGGATAGTTATGTTACACAAGGCATATAACACAAATTATCAATACTTCACCATGATCGTATGAGTTGTCATTGTGTTATGTTATGTTGTAATAAACTGTTATATGTACATCTGAATTAAGTATGGATTGAAGATTCATAAATGATAATAATAACACCATATCAAACAGAACCATAACTTCAAAACAGTCAATACAACATTTCTGATTAATAACAATCCCAGTTTGCCAGCAAGTGCGACAGATGCATCAGCTGTGAAGTGCACTGCACTGAAATTCTAGCTATAACGATAAAATAGTTAATATTATAATACTCCAAAACAAATGCGCTTTACGTACATATAAATTATATTTTTCTCTCATACGAAACAACTTGTTGGGACAAACACTGCATGGAGGAAAACCACGTTGCATACGATCGCCTAAATCGGTACTATCTATTTTTGTACCTCTTGCTGCTTGTGTACAAAGATTAAAAGGGCTAATGCAGTGTGATATTAAAAGCTGACAAAATGAGCGCAAAACGAGCTGCTTTAGTACACTCGAACACCGGCACTCCTGTTAAGTGTTGCGTGATTTAACATTCAGCTACAGTGGCTAATGAGGGATCGCAATTTCGACACTTTATAATAACCCATTTAATTATCACCCTTGTGTCTTTCCGCTCCTTGCCACGTAATGTTCTGTGGTGAATACTGGTTGGCGACAAAAACGCTCAATTCAGGCTAAATACGTTCATTGATTTATGGTCGATAAATGCTGTTTTGGTGATTAGGTGTCCGGTTTATGGTGTAACGAGGGTGCGTTTGATCATGGAGTTGGATTTCATAAAAAATGTACAATAAGTACCTTACTTACTTCAATGCAAAGAGGATTTTAGCATTTTTTTTAACCTCACATTAGAAATGTGATACGTAAATTTGCAAAACAACTGTAAATTCCTTCACAAATCGTCTGTGTTTATGCTTTGGTAAAAAAAATAACACATATATTCAACAGACTCTCTGGCGATACATCATAACCCTGCAACTCACTTAACGGACTGTAACTGTGGGGTAATATGAGTCAACCAATTATTTCATTGTTGAATGTAACATGAGTAGTGCCATAGTTTGCATGTACTTCAAACTACATAGCTCCAGTATTTATTACGTTGAGTTCACTATACACTTCGCGGAAAAGCTGGTACGGAATCCTATTTTCCTCTCTGCATACATTTTTTGCCTGAATGTATTCAAGCCCCTTTTCAACTACCCAAACACAAGTCAATGGCATAAAAGCAGACTAAACAAAGCATAAATCGCCTTTGATCAAGTGAAACATTCATTTCATTCACTCGTTTCCAAACATTACTTCACCGATTAGTGTAATGGGGCACAAAACGAAATAGAGTGCTGCAAAAAGCGAACGATAAGGCGATTTATTTAATAAAGTACACATCTTTCATGCACATGGCGAAAATGGGGTTTACTACGATTACCATAAAACCATACGATAAGTAATTTATTTCTCATTCACTACACAAAAGTATTGTTACATTCGGCTACATTACATATACAATAAAAAAAACATTAAAACTGAATTGAATTACGTACAGCTTCAAATTCCAGACATTCTTCACATATTACCATTTTTCTATAGAATAGTATCCAATAACTTTATAAATCGATTCTACAATATCATGTAAATCATGCTAAATTAATAAGCGTTGAAGCAAAAGCCCTGGTATAAGCATATGCAACTAAAATGTGAAGCATGTCCGGAATTTATAGATGTCCGTAATTCGATTCAGAACGGTAACTGCAAACAATCTGAAGCAAAATTAACAAAATCACATTACTTTCGAAAATCCACATTATCAATTCTTAACACAGGTTTAGAACAATTCTAGGACCAAAGCGTTAAGCACATTGTGTATCGATTATTCTGGGGTATACAGTCCCATGCAACAGTATATAATCTTTTCTCATCTTTTCATAATTACGCGAAACGATATTATTCATGGCATTGAAACAACGGATCCACACCGATCATATATTCTCCGCTGGATTAGCCATAAAGTTAACACCGTTCTAAAGTAAATAATGTCCTGGGGGTTGTTACATTTAGCCCTGTCATCACAGATGGTTTGATATACTGATCTTACGCTTCTGACACGATGCCGTACAGCAGCTACATCATTCGCAAAAATCATGTCTTGAATTATTAACAACACGCTGCTGGCATACGGAAAACATGGAAGATAAAAAAAATTTAACCTGGCGTCATTGTCTTCTTTTATTGATGTAACGTTCCACAAAGCCACAGCAACAAATCCCACCTTTCATTTTACGCGAATGATGTGTTAAATACTGTTGAACATTTTACAAACAAACAGCACCCAAACAGAAAACCCAATTTAACTTCAATTGCTACAAAAAGTGGCAATTTGTGTGCGATCTTGAGCGAATGCTAATGTCAAAGGAATCCTCAGATCTACGGATGCCTTCTACTGCTGGTACGTTCTTGTTCTTGTACTACCACTTGGCACGATTGATTCGCAAGCGTTGCTGTAAAAGAATCTCAAGAATCGTTTTTCCACATCACACGCGCATCGGTTCAGTCTCGTGACATCGGCCGCTAATGTCGTATTAGGTTTTACGTGTTGTTTTATTTAAAATAGCTTATCACGGTTGGAAGACTAGAGGAAATTGCCACCAGTACAAAACACCGCCACCCCGTGCAAAGGTTCGCCTAAACGTGTGCCGCGATGAATAAGATACCCATTACCTAACGAGAGACGATGAACAACTTCATCTTCCATACCTCCCCGCATCCCGTAAACATTGGTTATGTTCTTTCGTACTTTTTCCTACATGTACGAGCTAGACGCGCGTAAGCGAAGCCTTAACGAAAATTGCCAATCAATCACGTGCGTGCAACGTTCCTCACCAATACAATGCCGTTACGTTGCCCTCAAGGCGCGCCGAACTTCCTACTGGTCGTCTCGCAGTTGTTTCGAGCAGTAGGATTTTTATTGCTCAAGTAGAACATTTATAAAAACCGACGAAAAAAAAGCTCCAGTTACATTTGCAGGGCCAAAAATGTTTTTTTCCAATTTATTTTTATTTATTGTTGCTATTGATTGGTATGTTCAATGTTCCATTAGAATTCTTTTCTATTACCTATTACCATAAAATGGCACTTACCAGTACATCGAATTGTTTTATGATAAACTTTCCAGTGCTATGCGACTTTCATCGATAAGAAACCGTGATATATTTCGTTAAACGCAATTTTCAAATCGTTACGTCAGTTTACTACTTTCATAATTTGTAATGATGTGCATATTGCTTACTTCTTCACTTTTGTTTACTTTCTTTTCTTAAAAGTAACGCTTTGATGCAAATTTCAATTCAACGAGAACGAGATATTTAGCACAACTGGCAAATATTAGGCAGAATTGATTGAAAATGTAAAACATGAAGTACCAACAATAAGATAACGTTATCTACTTTCATGTACTTTCTCTGGAGCTATTGTGCTTGTCACGATTCAACAATAAACCGTGACCAAGGAAGAGGACAATTGCTTGTACAGGTTGGTAAGGACAAGTAGATAATTAAGCGACTTACGGTAGCAAGATAATGTAAACAACAAGAAATAGCTACTACATACGAGAAGGCTACTCGAAAGCGAAATAACGTCCCAATGGACACAATCAATAGTATGCGTGAATACCGCAATCCACCTACAAACGACAACACGATTTGATGAATGCGTATTGATTGTTTCTTTGGAAGAAAGTTAGAATTCCGACCAAGGTTTATTGAGTAATGAGGTCTAGTAATAGCCAATGTTTACGTGGACTTTTTTTGTTTTAATTTTGAAAATTAAATATCGTTGGCTATGTATTGGAAGATGGAAACTGTACAGGTAGTCCCCAACATTTACGACACAGATATACGCGGATTTACACATAGGAGAGTTTTAAAATTCAACATCTTAGTTAGTCTATGGCACAGAATATATGCAAATAGAAAACCATTTTTTGTTAATTCCTTCGAATTTGACTAAGCAACATTTTTAGGATTTTTTGGTAATGTTTTTTTTTGTAAAATTCACATAAAATGTTAAACTCATGTGAGCAAAATGTATATCGACTCTATATTTTTCAAGATTAAATGATGCTTAATAGTATTGTTTTGTCCTATTCAACATTTGCGGAAATTCATTAAACGCGATTCTGCACTAATCTCCAATATCCGTAATAATATTCTGTGTTTTGGTTACCTGTACTGAGGATAGCGATCGGTACACACAAGCACCACACGGTGTAAACTCTTTGGATACGTAGCCATCAACTTATTTTCCATTATTACACCAAGAGCTGCGAAAACCCTCCTAATACTAGATCTGTATATTCGACAGACCTTGATACTGACCCGATAAACCAACGTGTGTTGTCCGTCTCCAAAAGAAGTATTACTAAATAGAAAGGTGACACCTATTACGGTTGAATGACTGTACCCAAGGTCCAATAATTCATCTTGGAAAGGCCAGAATCTGAAAACCGTTGCTTGTGTTTCATTCGATTTCCATTTTTAGCCAAATATCTTGCATTTAATCATTCAACATTTCCATGTCACCATATTATCGACCTTAAAGTTATAATGTTCCCAACAGCCACACTATTAGAGCCCTATCTTCGGACTAAAGTTTTAATTGAATCCAAAAGTCATTCGAAATCTCAAAACCTCTTTAGACACTACCAACAACAAACAATATATTTTTAAATCAAATTAATTCCGAAAACAAAGTTGATCTAACACGATGGGCAGAACTGAAAGTATTGTATTATCGTTTACTATATCTTTCCCTAATATTAGCAATATTTGCATTCTATTCAGTACAATTTACTGCAGAAATTAGATGATCCGTGAGTTATGATTTACATAAAGTATTTGTAGGTGACAATGACCAACGTCACATGCCAGGTGATGGTGGATGGAAAACTCTCAGGGTATGTGTGGAAGGACAATGCGGCTCCTCGCTACAATGTCGAGATCTATGAGCTATACGGTGTACAGCATGCTCCGGTGGACTGGTCACGTCATGAAAATGAAACCGGACCACCCAGCCCGTAAAGTCCTTTTAGATCGTCCACATGGACAACGGAGACGTGGTAGGTCCATATTGAGATGGAGTGATGGTGTTGATGCGTCCGCCAGAAGGGCCGGGATAAAGAATTGGCAGACGAGAGCGCTCGACCGTGAGCGGTTTAGAGAACTTCTGCAGCAGGCCAAGACCGCGAAGCGGTTGTAGCGCTGGATAAGTAAGTAAGTAAGTATTTGTAGCTGGCAACAGCTATGCCAACAGAAAATTGGTAATTGTGGCAAGTACATATAAGGACAATTGTAAATGTGATCTAACAAACAAAGACGTAGGAATACACTCCGGAAAGTTCCCGGAGATACTTTTGCGCCATCAATGCTCATCTCAATAATAAATACCTTCCATCTTCCTCTTCAATGCCTAGGACAATTCACAGACATACTGTTAATTATCGCACATGTTATTGCTTCGTCCTTGCAACCGTGACGTAGAAGGGTGTTATGAAGTCGTGTCGTAAAGCATACAGATTTGTAGACTTCTCCCATTGAACCGGAAGTTATATGGGACCAAAATGGCAATGAAATGAAATCCTTACTTAATCACACATATCCTCTGATTGTTAGCAACTATGGAAGCTGTCCGAAAAGTCGACAAACAGATCGTCACGTACGAAAACATTCCTCCCACTGTTACGGGAGACAAACTGACAGACAAACACACAGACCGACAGACGCCACCATGCGTCCAAAAGAGAAAAGAAATTCGCACGTTACAAGACACACTGGTAGCACGAGCGAGCAGCTGCGTACAGTTCTGCAGTAAACAACACGAACATGCATCCTGCAGAATCCCCTGATCTCGTCAGGGATGTGTGGGCGCACTCCTACCAATGCTATGCTTCGGATGTTGCGATAGCATGGATGGAACAGGAAGGGCAGATAGTTCATGGCAGAAAGAATGAGGTCATTTTTTGTTAGTACAGATGAAAAAAAAACTAGCTAAGGTAGATGGGCCACAATGATTCGCCTGTTTGCCGACAGCGCGGGGAGCCTTTGCTATATGAAAACCTGTACCCTTCGTTGAAATGCACACCCACTGTCAGCAACTACGGCAGATGACCACTAAAACAATATTCGCATGGGCAGAGCGGACGATGGCATACGACAAAATGTTTTCTTAGTTCGCTTATGCCGAGAGTACAGAGCACTGTTTGGTTGAGCTAGACACGCCCGAATTCGGGCCATCGCGGACCCGGCTGGAAGATTCGGTGGACGGTCAAACTTCATCAGCATGCAAACAGCATAACTACCCGGCAGCTTTATTGTAGTAGTACGTAGGTATGTAGGTAGGAAGGTAACGCGCCTTTGGTGGTTGGTTGATGAGGAAAATTGAAAAATTACCCCCCTGCCGATGACGGCCACCGTAGTGCTACACAGCTTTTGTCAGCTTTTGAGGTTTCCCCAAATTTAGCTTTCTACTCTTTGTTGCCCTTGCAACAACGTGCCGAGGGTTGAACTTCCTTCTCCAGTGGGATTTCAAATGGGCAAAGTTGCCTTCATTGTGCCAAAACGGAGCAGAGCAAAAATGAACGTGAGGTGTACTACCACCGAAAGCGGAAAAAGTAATGAAATATTATGAACCAAAAAACAACAGATGAGCCAAAAAAATGACACTGGCACACTGCACTGAATAATTAATACCGCATAACCTACCCTCCGCCATTTCCACAGCTATCGTACAGACAAGGGTGCAAAACACATAGCTAGTAAAACGGTTCACTAGATCCTCCAACATTAAATATCTCCTATTCTTCTCATCACCATTAATTCTAGCCTTAGTCACGGTGACAATTCAACCCTATTTGCCCGCGCATTTGCCTGTTGCGGCAACTACCCAGCATCCGGCAGACATTTCCGTATCCGGAAACCATTGCGCTAATGTAGAATGTTTATGTAATTTAAAACAAACACACACACACACACTCTCGCTCTTCCTCAATGATATCCAACCTATTCTTACGCGTCTGCTCAAAGCACAGAAAGCGAAGTCAACATGAACCCGCTTGGAAGAAAACAAAAGTTAAAAACGACGACAGTGAAAGAATATGCTCGGGAAGCAATTCACTTTACAGGAGCATGCACCCAAACAAGACGACCTCGCCCTAGATGACAGCTTCACACTACGAGCGGCAAAAGACAAATTTTATGCGCGAACATGTGGCATCCGATCTCGGTGAGCTGCAGTTGTGCACGTGCACAAAAAGCTGCTCTCAGCTACTATGCCATTATGCCATGTTGTTACAGCTTCCAATGCACAACTGAACACACACACACATCGCGGTTTCCCATCCATGCTTTGGGAAGTGCAGGGCAAACGAACGAACCCCACTCATTATTGCTGCTAGAGGTTTGCATTTTTCATTTCAATTTCTTCGAGTCAACGGACAAACAAATTTGTAGTTTGGAATTGAATATAGGCAGGCGGTTTTCAAGGAACGATATAAAACCGATATAAACTGCACCTGAAGCTTTTCCGCAGCATCTGAGTGCACCCAAGTCATGCAATAGAGACATTCAGTACAATATTGTGTCCCATTTATATCAAAAGACAATAGAATAACCGCTTCATTTACACTTACCCAATAAATAAATAAACAATTATTAGTTTTGGAAGTTGTACAATGATCTGGCATTTTAATGTTGAGTTAAACGTACTGGGGGGTGGCCCGGTACCGGTATTCATACGACAGGACCGGTCTAAAATCTCATCCTGGACCAATCCTACATATGCAGGACTGACTATCCGGTAGTGGGTAAATAAAGTCAAAGAAAACCAAAAAAATGGCAAGCCGAGACCTTTTCAGGTTGTGACGATAGAGAAGAAGAAGGGAGACGTACTGGACCAGGAAAAACGTTAGTTCACAAAAACAGATTAAGATTAAATACTTATTTCATATAGAAATCTATAGATCGCAATCTATAGAAACAAAATCAATCCTCGCTCCGCCAGAACAATAGGCCAAGCGCGTTTAACGTTAAACGTTTTGGCCAATAGAGACAAAACCAATAAGTAATATTATTTCGAACCTGTCAACTATGGAGACCTTAAAGAACACCATAGACCATGAAGAACAAATTAAATGATTCCAAATGCTGGAAAGCCATCAATTTCTATTGTTATTTAATATTTTGTTAGATTAAGTCCAATAACCATCCTTATCATGCATTTACGCTACAACAAGTGTAAGCGTAAGTACGATATTATCTACGACTGACGCGATAATAAAACCTTTGTTGTATCATTGTTACAACAATATCATTAACCAATATCATATTCAACATATGATCGTTAAATTAAGTCTAAGGAATTTAGCTTGTAAAAATTTGACTATTTGGTTCATGAAATACATATGTTGCTTGCCATGGACCATGATGAAGC
Source organism: Anopheles marshallii (assembly GCF_943734725.1). Lineage (NCBI taxonomy): Eukaryota > Metazoa > Arthropoda > Insecta > Diptera > Culicidae > Anopheles > Anopheles marshallii. Next base: position 52,514,747 of record NC_071326.1, on the reverse strand, counting down.
GTGTGATGTCATAACCGCTGGAACCGCTACAAACTGGAACTGGAGTATTATGAAATTCCTTTCAAATTTATTGCAAGTTTTCATCGTACATTTGGTTACGATTATTTGAAGGCCAAATAACAACATAATTAGCGATTCAAGGCACCATCTGCAGGTTTGAAAAACTGTCAGCCTTTTTTTTGTATTAAACACAAAAAAGTTTTAATCAATGTAAAAGCATCAGGAACAGGAACCCCAACCATTTTTCACTTCTACGAAACCTGGTTTCATTTTTCTAATATCTTTTTTGTTTAATATCAAACCACAGCGCATAGCCACCAACAGGGATTTAAACCCATTTCGGCAAAAGAAAAGTAACAGGAACCCCTAGGGCATTCTTCACCAAAGAACATCGTGCAACATGATGGTACCATCCTTAGTCCTACTGCACATCGACAGTTAAGATCGATTATTATATTCGGTGCTGGTTTTTACTTTCGCAAGGCTTTCGATTCAATGTTATTTGTGCACGCACAGACCAACCGTATTAGAAATGTGTAACGACTAAATTTACAGGTCACTTGATATGTCCCGACCGACAGGATACGGTTCTGGGGGGGGGTTGCGAACTTGGCTTCACATTCTTTTTAGTCGCTCTTTGGCATACAAAATCAAACCTCCTCTGTTCATCATATCCATGGACCATACTACAAAAGCATGGCGATGGAAAAGTGGCGACAATTGAAAAAGGTACGATAAATGAAAGGAACAGCAAAAAATAAAATAGGCATCCCCTGTCAACATATCCATCCAATAACCTACAATTTTGACAAAACCGGACTCCCGGGCATACAATTCCAGCTTCAGCAATAGCAAACACGATAAGATATCATAACGACGGTTGACAATGGTTTATGCTTTGTTCGGGCCCATAAATAGGACAAAACAGAAGCACCCTGACGTAACAAAGAAAACAAAGTGAACCTTCAAAAGCAAATTTTCTTTCATCTTAAAATGTTCAAACATGGGAAGAAAAAGTTTCTATTAGCGTCGGTTATTACATTTCCTTTGCTTCTTACTATGCGGAAAAAAAGTTTATAAAAACCAATGAGTGATGCTACATTGTGGCAGTAAATTGAATTAACAAAATATTTGCACTAAGCATAATAATAGACATGAACACAGTTATTTAACTGTTCGTTTCAGGGACGAGTGACAAAACAACGACAGCTAAATATCCTAACACAACCTAAACAGCCTAACCTAATTCTAACGGACACCGATGTAACGGAAAAGAATGATAGCTTTCGTACGTTTAAAGTAAATATAAAGTAAAGTAGGTACATAGGCTTAGTTAGCTTAGTCTTAGTTGAAAGACTCCACTGCCTAGCACTTGTCAATACACAGTCAATATGATACGATTGAGCAAGCATACATCCGAACGGTAAAAAAAAATCACCCACCAACACAATGTGGTAGTTTAATTTAGTTTTATTTGTGGAATGCTCATCACGTATTCCATTACAATGAGATGTAGAATGATAATATGCAGACAAACAGGAGATTGAAAAGCACACACAAATTGCATCTGCTGAACAGGCTGCTACCATATATTCATGCTTCTTTCACCACAACCTATACCAACAATATGATAAAGCTATTTCCTTGTCGTTTTGTCCCCCCTAACGCTAAGATCTTCAGTGTCACCCTGAATGTGTTACTTTTTTCTCAATTTAGACCTTTTTTATACACACATACACATACGCATTCTTCAAACCTCTCCTTATGACAATATATCCGAAACGCTTGACACAAGTACCACTAACACGGCACGCACGCCTGTTGACGACACGTCCGTGATGATGCTGTAGATTTTTAGGATCAAAAATGAATGCAATATCTACCGAAATACATACCAACAATGCCGATTCGGAGTGAGATAAACAGGCATAAAAAGATTGTTTTGCTGTTTGCTTATCTTTGACTTTTTTCAGATTGTACTTGCACACACTTTGTAGCGGAATGATAGCAAAAAAAAAAAACAAATAAAACTTCCTATGATTGCAACAAACACTGAACGATAAGAAAAAAAAAACTATGCTATTTTGCTATATTCTATTTTGCTTAGTCAAAATAAAAATCAACTCAATACAAGCAAGTCATATAAATATAATTTTTTTTCGTCAGAATGGCCTGGCCGTATCGACTTATTTTACCACGTAGCCGGATAGTCAGTCCTTGCTACGGGGGATTGGCCCTGATGGGATTTTGGTCCGGTCCGTTCGTGTGAAGACCGGCCATCATGCCATCATGCCACCGGCCCGTCCCACAAATGTAAGTGATAACCTAACAACAAAAATAGGATTTCAACTACATTAAGCCGCGATGAATGTTTGTGGTGGTGTTTTTTTGTTTTTCATTATAGTTTGGCCGCCTTTAGCTGTTGGTATTACTTCGTTGATATGCGTATGCTATGCGTGGCATTATGTAAGATAAAGAAGATTGAAAATTTTTGTTCCAAACAAACGGTTTGAGTTACAAACCTTTAAAACATTCAAAATACATTCACCATCAAGTCTAATAGCATCCACACTCAAACAGAAGCTTGGTGCTACGACACGTGTATCTGCTATACCTTCCAGACAAACAAGTTGAAATTATGTAGACGAATGAGGATAAGGCACAAAAACTTAATCACAAAACATAACTCACTTCCGAATGTTACGCCAAGAGGATGATTTCAATAGGATTTCAATTCAATATAACTTGGAAATGTTGTTATCATAGCTATTTGACGTATTCATGGAGAGACTTTGTGTACATCTTCTTACACTAATTTGTTCTGCACTTGACAAAGTTTGCCATGCCCATACAGGGATAGAAAGTATTTGTCGGTGTCGGTAGGGTGTACGCCATAATGCCCGATGGAAAATATCCAACAGTGCTGGAATTCGACATGCCAGTAGCAAACCACTGCTTACTTCTGGTCGCAGGTACTGGAGCATGTATTCAAAGATACCCGCACAGCTCCCAACACTCACTGAGGCGCTCTAAGTGCCAACACATGGCGGTGCTTTGTCAGTCCTCTTCATCTATTTATCATTATAGTATCAATAGATCTGGCGCTGGACACACAACATATGGTGACAGGAAGTGCTTCCGGCGTGATGGTCCACTTAAACGCCACAGGTTGGACGAGTTTCTTTAAATCTTTTTCAATACTTTTTTTTATTAATCATACACCTAAAATATGTGTAAGAGAATTCAAACCCGTACTACCTACCATACTATACACATTGATATCAACTATTAAATTGAAGCAAAACAGCACATTCATAATTTTCATCTCGAATATCAACTAACTGAAATCTGATACGGTTGAGACAAAAAATAAGAGAATCTCCATAGGAGGTAAAACTGTTTAGTATGGCAGCGCTTCTTCACAGGTGGTGTTCGGAAAGAAACAAATACCTTTTCGATGTGACAGAAGTCTGTTAGTAGATTTCACGGGTTTACGACGAATAATGAGAGTTTGTCACGAATAAATTATTGCGCAGAAAAGAAACTCTCACCCGAGCCAAAATAGGCAAACGAATCGGTGTAATTAAAACGTTATAAACCGTAACAGAACATTCTGTTACACTTGTCATGCCTTATAGCGTTCGTTTTCGGCATCTTCATAGCAAGGATTGTTCATTCATAAAAATAATCCTATTCAAGAGGGGCAAATATCTCAAGTTATGAGAACAAGCTTATCCGATGTTTTCATGTATTTTAGTTAGCGTAATAAAATAATGCACTATTTATCCTTATTTCCAACAAACATTTTTGACAAATCAAAATTCATAGTACAATTCCAATAGTTAAAATACGTACATTTGATGATATTAACGAAAAGTAGTAACATTTGATACGGCCATACTATTCCTCGTATTTTTCAATCGTAATTAAATCAGAAATAGCTATATAGAACTATATAGAACTTAAATAGTTCTGCAACTATGCAGAACTTATATAGTTCTAGCTCTCACATACGCCTCTGAGACATGGACTTTGTCCAAAACTGACGAACCCCTCTTAGCCGCGTTCGAGAGAAAGATGCTCAGAAAGATCTTTGGCCCCGTATGTGTGGAAGCACAATGGAGGAGCCGCTACAGTGACGAGATTTATGAGCAGTACGGCGAACTTACTGTCGTACAGCATTCACCGTTGGACTGGTCACGTCATGAAAATGAAACCGGACCACCCAGCCCGTAAAAACCATTTAGATCATCCACATGGGCAGCGGAGACGTGGTAGGTCCATATTGAGATGGAGTGATGGCGTTGATGCGTCCGCCAGAAGCCGTCCGTGGGCAGTTTAGAGAACTCCTGTAGCAGGCCAGGATTGCGAAGCGATTGTAGCATCTGATAAATAAGTAATAATTTTATCATGTTCTTTCGAATGAAAAGCGGTGTTGTTATCATTAGACCTCTTTAAGCCGCACATACAATACAGTATCCAATACATAAACAACTAAAAAAATCACTAATGCTACAAACATATTAGTGTCATTTAGTACATGTAGTTGTCAAGGATCTTTTTTTTTTAATTTTATCTTATCGATTAATTCTTCCACGTAGACAAGATTACGGGTTGGTCTTGAATTGAAACATTAAACCGGCCTAACATTCGCCTCAATTCTATCTATATACGTTTTTTCTATATAGATATCTATATAAGTACTTGTACTATATTTATAACTGGGGAATTTACAGTCTTTACAGAATTTACATTGATATAGACATATTTCAACTAGTTTTTACCCATCAAAAGAACAAGCCTTGGGAACAACATATAAAGTATTTCAATGTTTAAAGGGTAACCGACCGTGAATTTGCTTTGACTGATTATGGATAGTTAGTCACGCTGCAAGTATGCGCCTGCCCCACATCCGAATCCGACAGCGTTTACAAGAATTGTCAAATAAATTATCTTTTTGGGATTTTTTGCCGCTTTACGACAATGGGAAAAATACAGAATCGTTTCCGTTGTGTTGAAAACGTTAATAAACACACTCTACTGACGCCTGTGTCCAAACCATTGAACAATATGAAAAATATGTCCTTCGTTAGTCGTTACTATATTACTCATTCGTTAAATAAAGCATACTGGCACAAAATGCTATCAATCATGAATTCTATCAAATTTCATACAATACATACATACAGCTACGGTCAACCGATAGCTATAGTCAATAGAGACTCATGTAACGCAAGGTTACAAAATATGTTTCTCAAATTTCCCCTAAAAAATCCGCGCTTGACAAGCAATGCGGTACAGCATACAGAAACAACAGCTATATGCCGTAATGCAAGCTTGTTCTTAATTTTTACCATATAACATTATGTCGATATACCAGTAGTTGACATCATAAGTTGATTGACCTAGATTCCATTCAACGTAACACATCCAGTGTTTTTTAACGAACGCTTTACAGGATTAAGAGACCGAGTCAATGAATTTACTTCTTGACATTGCAATTTATAAGTTTAACACTCCATACCTATAATGTTGTTCTTGGGTTCAAAATGCGGTTCGTATCAATGGGCAAATACAAACATTCAATTGTTGAAGACCCCATTGAAAACTGGCCACAGCGCTCATTGAGCAATTTATAATAATTTGCTAACGAATGTGCGTCACTTGTAAGTGTTTTCCATGGACTTGCGAAGCTCTCCTTTGCCTTTTAACAGCCTTCAGTCTTGATCAAGAAGTGTGTTCTATCTGGTTCTACTGCCATGCCTCAACGGTAGTATCATCAAGTGCATCTAATCTACTAGACGCTACAAAACCAGTGGAGGCGGATAATCTATGTATATTCTCGCTTCCACTTATGTAGCTGCATCATTCGGCAGTTCAGCAAAACTGCAAACGGAGCAAAACATAACAAGTGAACGGTCAATTCTGACCGATGAACAGTCTAACCACGCACAATGTTACAAACCCGCCATACAATGCTAATTGTGACCCAACGATCTATTCGCCGGCATGGAAGTTGGTCTGAAATTAACATCATCGCTCTAATCGTCCATGCCGGCCATCTGTAAGTACGCCTGGTAGTAGGTAAGTGGAACACAAAATGTGGCAAGCAGGGCAACATCTCTGTTAACGTCATTTATGGTAACGTCATATGAATAGCAGTAGTTGCCATTAGAGCTCGGAAATCGGCGATCGCGTTTTATGATTTCAATGCAGCAGTGCAAATATAGCAAAGAAAACTAACATACCAATTCATTTGCGATAATAAACCGAAGCACTGAGCGAACGTCCGAATTTTTCATTCCAGAATATGCTAACTGGTTGCTATATCTTCCAGACAACACCAACAAACACAAAGTAACCTTCAAAACGATTCGCTTCATAGCCTTGAAAATGGAATTTATTTTCGATACCGTACAAATCAAGATTAGTTAAAAATATAATCATGCGCTAGATGTACTGGTAGCACAAATTATGACACGGATAAATTAACGTATGTCTTAAACTTATAACTTAAATACTTAAACTTTCAGCTCTCCCAACTCGTTTTATTCTTTTCTTCATTAATCAAACACTTCCATAAATGAATCAATGCTTATCTTCCCTTTTCAAGTGGATGTGTCCGTTAAGTGTGAAAGGGATTCAGTAGAAAAAAAGATTACACAACATCTAATTGCTTCTCTAGAAAAAAGGCTTACAATTAACCCGTCTTCTACTGATATGCAGTTCAATAGCAAATGAAAAGGCGGACGACACTGTGCAAGTTGTTCGGTTAAATTGATTCTAAAGTGCAGCAATGACTGAAACCGGTTCCGTATACGCTAAAGCTTGAATGATTGCCTTTAGTTAGTTGAGCTGTATCTTGTGACCATTCGTGCTAAAAGTAGGCTATGCTTCAGCGAGCACTGTGACACATTATCAGTAAGTAATGAAGCATTGGCCTTGTTGCTCGACAAAAGGTTTAATATGTTGTCCTCTTTCAACGCTGTTTTTGTCCTGACGAACATGTGTTGTAAGAGACGTACGAAATCTGTGTTGCCTCAAACAGCCCCGAGAAAGATTAGATAAAAGGGATTGAACTTCGTCATATGGTACGGACGCGTACAACGCCCATAAAGTGTAGTGGGGATTGCGTAACTGTTGCTTTCTGGAAGTATGTGTATATGCGAACGAAAGTACCTACCTTTGACAAGCGGCTCCGAAACCAACTGCATCTCTTCCTGAGGAATCATGCTCATTAATCGCGCAATATCCACGGACAGCATGCGGTCCACCACTTCAATTAACGGCATTTTGATCGAATGGAACTTGGTAAAGTCCTGATTGGCGAGGACTTCTTGCATTTTCTTAATGTCCGGCAAATCTCCGATCGACACCTGGTGCTCGCGACAAACGCGATCGTAGATAGTGCCAAGATTTTTAATCAGCTCCTTTTTCTTGCTATCCTTGCCGAAAATTGGTGGCATTTCTTTTCGAAGCTCCGAGACGAGGTGCGCATGGACCTTGGCTAGGCGAGCACGCTTGATGAGATCGTTCAGTTTGCGCAGTGCCGCATTGCGGGGTAGGGATTGCAAATCACGGAAAAGATCTTGCTCTTCATCTTCGAACAGCCTCCGATTTACGTCGTACCGCAGCGGTTGATCCCAGAAAGAACCGATATACACCCTGGCCACCTCCGGTGTCTGCAGTACTTTGCCGAGCGACCACATCAAAGCACCGTATACACGCATCAGCTGTTGATGATCGATCATGTCAGCCTTGTTCAGCACTATCCGAATTTTGTCGTCGTGTCCTCGCAGTGCTTCGATCGATCGTCGAAATTCGTCCGAAATGTCCAGCTTGTGTGCATCAAACAACAATATAATACGATCCACACGCTCTGCAAACCATTCCAAAACTCCCGTGAAATCGTAGCCTCTATCTACACGTTGTTTCTCACCGGACAAAATACCGGGCGTGTCGACGATCGATATCGCCCGCAGTACCGGAGATGGTACGTGGGAACACTGGAAACGGTTAAGGAAAGCGTTGCCATACTTTTCCAGCGGACGGAACTGTTTTTTCGGATCGACTACAAGCGCATTACCCGGTATCATACCCTCCTTGTCGTCATACATGACGGCAATAAAGCGATCCGTCGTCGGTTCCGGTCCGATCCGAATGCCAGGAAAATCGCGTTCCAATAAATACCGGATGAAAGTGGTTTTACCAGTGGAGTACTGGCCAACCAACAGGATCATCGGTTTCGCATCGAAATCCGAATCCTCCAGCTTCGGCGAGTGGAAGTCATGGAAATTGTAATGCTCCTCCAGCGGCAACAACTTACTGCGGTAAATCTTTTTCAGCTCTCCCAACACATTGTCTACCACCTCCTCTGTTTTCGTTTCTCTTTTTAGCCAACTGAACATTGTTCCTGTTATTAGTGGACCACGGTAATCCCGTAAAACACTTTCTACCGTGATAAAAATGCACTCTGACTCATCAACAGCTCACCGAACCGCAAATTATGCGACGTTCGTTACAACGCTTTTGATCGACAAACTGAGAAATTGTAACTTCGTATTCGCACTTGTTCAAACGCTTTTCTTTACAAAGTCAGTCGGAAATGTGATTTCACTTAGCGAATAATTATAGCAATGAGTAATACGGAACAGTGGAATCGTCCTCCTTATCTAGATAATGAGCCAGTATACGACGCCGAAACGAAAGTTAAAGCAATCGAACAAAGGATAACGCGTGGAGTTCTGACTCACGACTGCACCGCAAGAACACCGCAGGAATTCGTACGTTTAAAACGGTAAACTCGGGATATTGCCCAAAGCTATTTGGAGATTTCTACGGGAAAAAAGAAATCCAGACACATCACAATGTCAAACTTCTGAAGAAGAAAAAAACATAATCAACTGTCATAAGTTGACAACTTTTCGCCCCGAAATTGTGCAATTCGCTCGACGATGACGATTTTTTTTTTCAAACAAAAAGGCCTTTTGAATCGAATTCATCGTATGGAATCGGTTTTGATAGAAACAGTTTACGTGAATATTTAATCATTTGAGTTATTTAATGCCAAATGCTTGAACTATTGTCGTCGATGTGAATTCTAAGAAATTTTTTTTCTGTTGAGATATCAAATGGTCAAACTTCCTAATTTTGTAGAAGTGCGTTTTTCATTGCTGTTTGAATTGCAATTATAATTTCCTCATTTGATGTCATTTGTAACGGTATTTCAATTGCAGTGGTTTGGTTTATTTTATATATTTGGAAGTAAAATCGTGCGGGCGTAACTGCACAAATAGAGCAGAGATAGTTTTTACATTGCTGTATTTGGTACTCCAAATTCTTTCATTCTTTATTTTCAATCTACAACAATACTTTTTCCCTACTAACAGGATTGTTTTTTTTTATTGTAGAAATTCTTTTCTAAATCGATGGCTGGTTGCATTTCGTTATTTTTCGCCTTTCATTTAGCTTTCTTTTCTGATGACCAGCATGCTCGACTACTGTCCAGTCGCGTACCCTTGTCGAGAGAGAAAAAGAAGAAGAAGAGTGCTGTCGGTAGAGCGGATTCTTCGCAGCAAGTTGCGGTTGTGCGTGTGACTGTGAAAAAATTGTGGGATTGTGAACCGGAAAGCAACTAGATTGGCAAAACCACGTTTAGTTTCGGTTGATAGCGTATCTGCCACTATTTGATATAGTCTACAAACAGGTACGTATCGTAAAAGCTGATGGACTTAGCAATGCCAACAGCGTTTAGCAATATCCTTTACCGGGCATAAAATGCCATCGTGTGCAATGCGGAAAAGAGGGTGTAAAGCCGCCATGTTTGAAGTCGCGTGATGAAAATTATTTAGCCCACCAATCGAATAATGCTTAACCAAATATATCAAAAAGTGCTGATACATCTTTCTTTTTTATTTATTTACATACAATGTCTGAAATAAAGGACCAGTAACGAGTAATGGTCGGTTCACGCGTGTATGTTGGCGGTTTGCCGTATGGCGTCAGGGAACGCGACCTGGAGCGTTTCTTCAAGGGTTATGGCAGGACAAGAGATATTCTGATTAAGAATGGCTATGGCTTCGTTGTAAGTACTGCTTTCTCGTGGTGATGTTTGGACATTGTGTTAAAATTTAAATAAAATTTATACTGCTATCTTTTATTCTTAGGAATTTGAGGACTATCGTGATGCGGATGACGCCGTATATGAGTTGAACGGGAAGGAGTTGCTGGGAGAAAGGTGTGTAGTGCTGAATTTTCACGAATACCGCTCACAGTTTTTATAGACATATTAGTCATAGAGAAGACAGAGCCTACTTACTATCCCAATTGACCATCGGGCAATTATGGCCGAAAAACGTTTTTTTGTTTAACGAATAATAACCTCACTTTTCTTTCTCATTGTGTTTCGTAGAGTTGTAGTGGAACCTGCAAGAGGTACTGCACGTGGTCCCAGCGGCTACCGTGAAAGAGATCGGTATGATAGAGACCGTCGTGGTGGACGGTATGACAAGTAAGTATGATCAACGCGATGGGTGTCAAATAAGAAACCCTCCGATTAGCATTAATAACACACAATCCCTTGAACTGTTGGTTTAGATATAAAAGCAATTCCAGGAACAGTTCCCGCTATGGACCGCCGCTTCGCACCGAATATCGTCTGGTTGTGGAGAACTTATCAACCCGAGTCAGCTGGCAGGTACGTACTTTTTCATTTACTTACACAGGGAGGGATACAATTATTTATAATATGTACATTATGGAAGGGATGAATAAGTCAGAAAATCAAATTGTACTAGCGATATGTTTTGAATTTATAATTTTACAATTAAAAATAAGGAATTGGCTAAAGAGCTTTCTGTACTATGAATTGATTGTTATCATTCACTACTTGCCGTAATATCCACAGGGAGATAGTATAACTAATATCAGATTCGAAGAAATAATTTAATGTCTGAATTCGTTGATCCACGTATAACGATTTATATTGCCTATGTAACATTCTTTGTGATTCTTTATAAATCAAAAACTACAGTCTCTCGATGATGATTGTATAATTACACATTTATAGTCACATTAATGACACAACAATAACATTCAGACATAACAATCTTGGATCATAAGAAGTTGTTCCTTGTGACTGACAAATAAATGTTTTTCTGCTGCTATTTGTTGAAATAGCTGATTATTTCACTAGTTTTGCTTTGCAGGTATGATGAAATGTTTGTAGATAGTTAATTGTGCATAAACTTTCACTATACTAATCACACTTGTGGCAGTTGATTATTCACATCGTAGATAACAATACGTAAACATATGTTTAGAAATCAGTCAATGCAGCACGATTTTTAAAACCTTTTCTCTTGTACATTTATATTCATATCCTTATTGGAGTATTACAACATAATAAACAATTTAATAAATTGATAATTATAAAATATATAAATAAATCGGCATAAATATTGAATGCCTTGTTCTAAATGTAAAGAAACTTGATTATACTGGTTTAAAGATTTCGTATTTTTGTTGATAAATTTTCTTTAAAAAACCTCGTCGATGAATATCTTGCAAAAATAAGTTGTTTGAGTATAAAAAAAGTAAAAAGTAAATGTATCAAAACATAATAAAACGTAATGCGTAATGCTAACAATATTTTCTTTTCACGTATTCTAATTGGTTTTATTTAAATCGTGCTGTGTTTTTCATGTATAATTTTGAAGGACACACGACATGGATTGCAAATAAACGTTGCATGAATGTATTTTGACTCGACCTATGTTGTGCATTGGTACAAGTTTCTATTTGTTTTAAAACGATTAAATTTTTGTCTAAAGTTGCAAATATCGATAACAGTTAGCCAGTTACGACGACGATCGTAATAATCTTTGATTATTGAGAATGCGTTTAATGAGTGCATAATATTTATATTTTCCCGAATAAGGTGTTGTAATTGAAAGAGAGAGGGTTTGTTTTAAGACGGAAAGGTGCATTGAAAGCTATTCGTAACATTTTCTATCATAGAAGACGGCATAACCAGTTGAAGAAATGTAGTAAAATTGTATATGTATTATATTCTCTTTCTGTTAAGGCGGCTGCCCTTATTTCATGATGAGAGAGGTCATAGAACTAGGGTTTACACATTATACAGTGTGGTAGCGCCTGTTGAATGCAACACTTCCAATGACTAGGGAGCAAACGATGGGGAGAACGTGCACGATCAATGGGATGAGATATCGTTACAGTGGATCAACATAGTCAACTCGGTGAAGGACGGGTGAATCTCTTGTAGAAGACGTCTTTTGGTTGGTCAAGAATAGGAAGCGGCACGACACTTGCAGAAGCACCTTGTGCTAAATGCGACAAACGTCATTACTCGAGTACATATACTCTGGAGATAGGTTCGATGACGTATGATGGATGTTAAACTCTATCCTCTAAACCACCTGATTGAGATCGGATGAAGATGATGCGAAGCTCACCATTTCAAGGCGTACCATATACAACCACCTCACTTCCACATGGTGTACCGGAATCGATGCAAACTTTAAAGGAATTCATGTTCAAACAGCCGATAATCGTTGAAGAGAAGATGAAAATGATGCCTAACACGGGCAAATCATCTGATTGAATGCCCTCTCTACAACACACATCTGTCACATTCTCTGGATACAGAATCGATGATATTGGAGCGCTCCCTCAGTTATGTGATCCAGCGAGGCCAACAAATCAGAAAAGTACCGTTAAAGTTCCATTGGTTTTTATTTCCTTCTTTTTCTTTCTTACACAATCTCTTCCTACCTTTATCCATGGTACACTAATTCTTGAAAATTTTTCACATTGATTAATTTTGAAGATTTGTGCGAGCCCAAGGATCGATTGCTGCCCCTTGGTCTGGTCATCAGATGAGCGTAGGAAGGGATGACGTTATGAAATGGCTCAGACCGTGTGCGATGAACACTCAAACGAACGGTGTCCGCCTTCGATCGCAATAAAACAGCGCAGTCAGAATTTGGTTGAGGGCATCATTGTTTTGGCGTCATATCAAATTCTACATTCTTCAACGCAACGGAACGGCGAGGTCTAGACGAATGGGAGAGACCGGACTCGGAAGTTCGGCTTGAGTGATGCTTTTTACTCCAAACTATTACACTTTTGGGTGCATAAATGCATTTCTACGGCAAAATCGATCATATGAACCAATCAGGAATCAGCTAATTATGCTCTCCATATTCGGCCTTTGGGACGAAAGCTTCGAGTCAATTGCAACGCCGCGGATGACGATGATGAAAAGGATGTCTACCTTACCCGTTCTAAAGATGGCAATGTACTCGTCAGTGGTTTCGCCCGAAATGATCCGATGCGGCATGGTGCACTTGCTGTCTGTTGAAGCCCTTAAATTAATGTTGGAGCTTGGTGTAACATGGTCTAAGGAAAATGAGATACCTTTCTCCGCGCAAGTGAAGATGCGACTCGGCCCCACTTGGATGTATAACGAGCGCGAACCGGTGATGCCATCGGGACCTGTCCATCCAAACGTCGTTAGGCGTTGCTCTATTCCTTTTTTCTTTTCTATTTTCAAGCTTTGACTGCTTTCTTCCCTGCCAAATGCGTATTTCAATTCATTTCACCACTCGAGAACATGGACACTCATCGATTGTGGCTGGAGAGAAGATGGCACTAGCATGATGAGGTTTAGTCAACTAGGGTGATACATGTTTATCAAACTTCGTATCATCGTCTATAATTTTGGCCAATAGCAATGGTGCCGTCCATACACATCCTTCCTCCGCGATGTTTTGGAAGACGATCGTTCCTTGGTGGTTCTGAGGTGGCGAGCTGCAAGCGGAGGAAACAGCCGATCGCGTACTAACGTCAAAATTCTCAGGCTGTGGCTCTGATGACCCTTTCGTTCATCGGAAGCCTTGACTCGCTGCTGGGTCTCGTCGATCGCGTTCCCTTCGAAGACGACATATTCCACACCAGAGGTCTGACATTATGTGAAGGATTGAATCTCCACCCCCTTTGGCATTTAGCGATGGTTGCAGCACAGTGACGGCCATGCCCGCTCCATAACCACACTAAACACACACACGCATGATGAGGAGAGGTCAAATCTGTGGTTCTGTGAACATGATAAAGGAAAGACGATTCGTTGACTGTCCCAAATACCAAAACTGTGCCCGGCCGCCAAGGTAATGGTCGATTTTTTTAGATTTTGTTTTCCTTATTTAATTTACACGTTTCTTAAAATATCCGCCATTTTTCTCTATGCGTGTGTTGTATCAAGGGTAATTCTAACGATGGTTATCAGCACGGGAGCCTATCGGACTCGATAATGTTTAATAATTTCAATTAATGTTCGAATTTGCTTTCTTACTTAACACAGTAGTTTTATCCTTTCGGTTACCTAGCTTAACAGGGAAGAAATATCGAACTAAATTGTACTGTTCTGCAGAGAATAGGAGAGTAAGACGCATGTCTTTCCTTGCTAATCTCTACTGTTTGAACATAAACTTGAATATCATACCGTCTGAACGGGAATGGTGCTATTGAAGGACATAATGAAAAGAATCATAAAATACATCCTAGAGCAGCATCTTATGGCAACCTGAAGTGGATGAGACAGAATGAAGGCGGCTGTTGCTGAAAGAATAATGATATTCCGGCGATATATTATGTACCCTGCGGAGATGATGATTGGGGATAGCACTTAAACAATATTACCAACAAAAAGACTCATCATGATTGAAACGAATAGCGGCTAAACAGTATTGATACTAAACAGAAAATTTTGGGATATCAAAGCAAAATGGAAGAGAAACGAAATCCAACAGTCTTTAATAAACCCCCGGATAAAAGTCCAGGTGAAGGACGGAAGAAGAATCCCTACAAAAGAGGAGATCAGCACATGTGATCGCAAACTGGATTAAAAAATATGAAGACAGAGAAGACACATAAACAAGGGATGCACCTTTTACCAGGACTGTTGATACCGATTTGCCGTGAGCACCATACCCATACCACTAATTTATATCCTGCATCGAAGAAAACTGGCGCATCGTCTCGACCACCATCGATGATTCTTTTCATTATGCCTGCGCTTAGAAAAACATGCACAGAAAGAAGGTCAATCTGCATTTCTTTTTGGACATTTCGGAGAAAATTTTACACTGTCTTTATTGCATGCGCTCTATATTACAAGCGCCATCGTGAATGAGAACTGTAAAACATTGTGGTTATGCCACCATGTCTTAGACAGTGGTTCTTCCCTCGACAAATAGGCACTTGCAGGGCTAGAAACTATCAAATTTCCGCTAAAATAGATAATGATTCTTTTTTTTCAGCGTATTTTTCTAGATTTAGCTTTCACAAAAGTGTTTTTTACTAACTTTGGCTTGTATTTTCTCTCACTTATTTTGGGTTCTAAAGGATTTGAAGGACTATATGCGCCAAGCCGGAGAAGTAACTTATGCCGATGCTCACAAACAACGTAAAAATGAAGGGTAAAGCAAGCATTCTCAATCTAAAAGCGACGATCAAGCAAAGTGATTTTCTATTTTTGCCAATAACAAATTTCAGCGTGGTAGAATTTGCAACGTTAACCGACTTGAAAACTGCAATCGAAAAACTGGACGATACAGAGTTGAATGGACGACGCATTCGTTTGGTCGAGGACCGTGGGCGTAACGGGCGTAATGGACGTGGTCGTTCGAGATCTTCCAGTAGTCGCTCTAGATCACGTTCACGTCGTAGATCGCGTACCCGTTCTCGTTCGCGTCGTTCGTCTCGCAGCCGATCTAAGTCTCGTAGCCGATCGAAATCGAAGAATGGATCGAAATCGCCAGAAAAATCTCGCTCACGTTCTCGCTCAAAGTAAGTATTTGTGTAGAGGTAGTGCGTAAATTGAAGAGACACAGTCTTCATATTTTTCCGACTTTCTCCTTCACAGCAAATCGCGTGACAACAGTAAATCCAAATCACGTTCCCGCTCGCCAAAGCGCGATCGCGATGAGTCCCGTTCCCGTTCACGTTCACGATCGAAATCGCATTCACGTTCGCGTTCCAAGTCGAAGGATAACAAGTCGCGCTCTCGCTCCCGATCCCGCTCCCGTTCGCCACGTTCGCATTCAAGATCACGCGACCGTTCGCAATCGCAGGATAAGTCGCACGATAAGTCTCGTTCGACATCACCCAAAAATAACGATCACTCTCCGGAGCGTAATGAAAGCATGGAGGATTGAGCACATAAGTGTTCTGCTTTTAAAACACATGTATTGTAACGACGAAGGACGACTACGTTGGTTTGATACAAAACATGCGCCTCTACTTTATCCATTTTTAAATATTAATTATACGCATTAATCTACCATTTATGCATACCTCGACGATTTACCCCTACTTAGAGACAGACGGTCGTCCTCAAAATGTTTCAATGGTCCAATTAAAAGCATTCAGATGTAGAAGTCGTTTTTTGTTGTTTCGTTCAACAGGAAATCACATACATGGTAGAGAGAATTTGAAATGTTGGGAAAATAAGAAAATAACAGTAGAACAATGGAATTTTATTTGAACGACGTGGCAACACTCAATAATCGTGTTTCTAACGAACCGGTTTTGTATTCTAAACTGTATAATGGTGTGGTGCCGATCAAACCACCCATTCCATTGGTCTCGTTTATGGCGGGGTTGTTGTGGTATGTAGAATGTATAATTAAATGATTTTTCGATCATGCTGTCTAGGTGTATGCACAGATAAAAGTAGTTGTACGCAGTGGTGAATATGGTAGAGTTAGGTTTCATCTGTGTAGTAACATTATACACGCGTAGATGCATTATGTCTCATAAGCAATTGGAACTGACGGAAGTTTGATTTAATTGTCCAATTAAAAAAGTTCAAGCGTACGAACATTTATTTTTGTCTGAACATGGATAAAGTAGCATTTGGTTTGCTTAAGCATTCAAGTGGAAAATCAATGTTTACACGTGCACCAGCCGATCGTTCTCTTACAACTTACAAAAGAGGAGATGCAGCGTTTGTTCAATTGATAACCTCTTTTAGCGATAAACGCCATGTTCTATTTTCTCTCCGTTCTTCACCAAACCAAAACTTATGCACATATGTTCGGTCTTTCATATGACTTGATCTTCTATCCTTTTACAAAACTTATGTACAAAAGAAAAATGAAATAAACAAAATAAATATTTGAGTTGCAACACAACTTTCTCGTGGTTATCTGTTATGTATATTACTGCCTGTATATATGTATATTACGACTGTCTCTTTTCCTTCGCAACATTTACCGCTTAAAACTTACTCCAGTGACATGATTGATTTGACCAGTACCAGTAGCGGCAGTTCCTTTTGAGGCCATATGGTTTCTGAAATCGCAGGGTCCCTTTGGATTTGCCGATTTTTATGTTAAGTACTGTGCTTCCTTTTCTCTTCTTCTCTTTTCTTTTTTCTTTATTAGTAAAAGAACATAATTTAACAAAATAAGTATAAACTGTATAACGACGACGAGCGCTTTTGGCATACGATTCTAATGAGATTGTCTTTTTGGCATTGTGGTTTTAAAGGCTAACATACATCACATGTGGTTAGCTTAATGTAATGCAGATAGTGTAAATAATAACATCAAATTGATGATTGAATTATGCGGCCACTGTCTTGCACCACCATACTCTCTGGAGCTTCAAACTAGCTGGCACGTTTCGTCGTAGTTTCGCAAACGCACTGTATCCATAACTTGTTCGAACTTGGTAAGCGAACAAGGACTTTCGCAATTCGGTATTTCGATCTCCTTCGGATACTTGTCCTCACTGTTGAAGTAATACACCATCTTCACCTCAAAATCGTCATCAAAGGTTATGCTGTGGTGCAGCTCGAATGCAATCGTGGCCGAAAAGTCCGGTTTGCCGGTCGTCTGATCGATTACATTCAGAGCGCGCATAAAGTTCACCAGTGTAACGTCGTGGCCGGAATAAATGAAAATGTTTCGCTCTGGTATCAGTATGCCGGATCGTCGACGAATGGCATTATCAAGCAGTTCGGCCACGATCGCACCTCCTTTGATTTTCTTCATCAACGGCAACTCGGTTATCAGCGCCAAGCTGCGTTCGGCAATCGGAAGCATCTTCTGCGGAAAAATTCCTTCCGTCCAGTCCGGCAATTCCAGACCAGCCGATTTCTCTATCTCTAGCGTATTGTATAGCAGCTCCACGTCGAGGATAGTACTAATGTTTTGGCCAGTGCCTTGGCTTAGCGTACGAAACAATGGCGCGTTCTTTTCGTACAATTCCCGAACATCCTTCGGAGGGTAGGCTACCAGACGTTGTTTCGATTGGTCGTACCTCGGACAAGGTTGCTTTTGGGCTAAAATCTGTTCAACAAACGTACAAGAAATGGGTCATTTAAAATGGTTTGCTTACTTGACGGCCATCATCAATGCTTACCGTGTCACGATCGCGTGACAATACATTGACCGCTGCGGGCTGCCATGGAATGGGCAAGGGGTTAGTATTTTCCAGCGGAGGAAGAAATCCGGCTATAAAGCTCTGAGCGCTCATTATGCATCGCTCGGCGTAACTGCTTACTATGGTCATGTGCTCCTTCGAGTATAAACCGTTCGGGGGAAGCAAACGATAATATCGCGGTCGTAGCAACTTGCCAAGCTGATACATTTGCTGAGATCCTTTCTGTGAATCCATATGGCATTCAGTTAGGTATACAAGTATACAAACACACACACACACGATTGCCGTGTGTTTTATGATAGGGTTCACACGATCATACCCTACCCTACGCGTTTACCTCAGATAGGGCTCCTAAACCGCCAGTCCAGTGATGATTTCGATGTGGATCGTTTGGATAGAAATCGGTGGGAGAGCGGTCCCCGTGGCGAAAAATAATGCTTACCATCCGAAGTGTTCGCAACCCGGACTCATCAGTGCTATCTCCGAAGACCAGATACGCCAACATAACTGTTAGACATGCACCACCAAGCACTGCAACCGACACCGTGAGGCCACGCTTGCCGGGCTGCATACAATCCGAACCCATACTCGGCCTCGTTCCTCGGTGGCCCGGATCTGGCGAACAATGGTGGCAGATAGTAGTTCTATTATTAACTCTTAATAGTGCATTAATCTTTACATAATGGGATCACCAGTTGCGTCAAGCAGTGCCTTTTAACTGTGAACTAATTGTTCAAAATCGGAGTGTTTATTCAACTTCATATCTACCTGCGTTAGAAGTTCTTCTCGTACAAGGCACTTAACGTCAATTGGCTGTAAAATGTTGCTTATCACAGCAGGTAACCAAATCGTTCGCACGATGATGACGAGAAGCGAAATCTGTTTTGGACCATAAACAAACCAGATATGTCGCGGACGATGACAGCGTGAAGCAACATACAAACACTAACGCATCGTCGCACATCGCGCTCTATGTGTTGAACATGATCTACAGGTGATCACACAACGGTGTTCACGCGGCAAGCCTGGTGCAAATAAAAAGCCACATAAAGTCAGTTATCGATTTCTGTTTACGATGTGCTGTACTTTAACTTTATTCGCAAAGAGCAATGAGAACTGCTTTATTCGGTAAGTACAATAAATTCCGAATTAATATGTGGACCTTAAAGGATCGACGTAACAAAATAATAGTATACAGTCCTTCTTTGTCAAAGAGTATACACACCCGGCAGGCCACGGGAATGTATCGTATAGCTTCGTATTTCTATGCTTACACGTTAGCAACAAAGGAGGGATCCAAACGTCTTTCCTGGATCCAAATTCATAGAGATTCCAATCTAAAATCTTTCGGAGTGCTTTTAAGCAATCCTGGAGGTATCTAACTTATTTAAAACTATACTTATTATTCTAAATTACTCTAAACTTATTTGCTCTAAATTAGCTACCAACAAGAGATGAATTGTCTTCTTGGAGCAGATACGCACACTGGATGTCTAACATTTTTTTCGTTTTGAAGCCTAATGTATCTAATAATTAACATTTTCGATTTATCGTTACACTTTTAACATCTTTAAGCTATGCACTAAAAAATAGCAAAAACCACAGATAAATTCTGAGGAGTAATACAGACACATCGATGCACACCGAATGTTGTTTCACTTTTAACTTGTATTTCTATCCCTACGCTGCTCTCCTTGCGAAACATCCGTTGGTGACTGATCTTTAGTCATATCATATACCATACCATATCATATACCAATCATACCTTCAAACAAGTGTTCAAACATGGTGATCGCTATCGTTTCTTGCAAGAAATTTTAACTCCTTGGCTGAATCTAAGTTGTGCATTAGGCAGCACACTTTAACCAACTTAACTATGCTGGACAGATGACGTCCCTTAAGATGATACAGCTGTCGAAACCGTTTCTTCAGATGGGTGAATATATGAACGCATTTTTCTTTATAACCGATTCCAGATGTTCGTTTAACGTCCTCTGGGCGTCGGTTAGTGTCGCTTCTTCGGAGCAGTAAGACATCAGTAGCTAGTACAAGTAAGGGAAATTAGCTGTCCCCACCAAGTAGTACTGTTTACCGCAAATATATTTGATAGCGCTCATCAGTTCCAGGTCCGTCGGTATAGTCGACAAAAACATCCACGAAACGTTCATTTTCATCTTACTTACTAATCTTACTAATTACTTTTAGTTGTACGAAATGGTGTCCTTTCCAAAGCTGATACCGTTGCGCATTTTCTGCAGGCTTGTCAATTTTAATTTGTATTCCTCCAACACATCCTGCAAATATACCAGTCCACTAACGATATGTATACGTTATGCTGTTTCCAAACTCTTACCAATTACGTAGGAAATGTTGCACATTGTTGCAAACACGGTGACAGATTTGGCCTTCATGTCCTCGTCCAGTCGTACTTCTTCACTTCACTTCACTTCTTTTTTCATGCTAACTATCACATCCGCTACTCTGCAGATTACACTGAGCAAACAGCTTACGGAGAGGCTAAGCTGATCTGCTACGTCTCTGTACGATACTTTGTCTTGCCCAAGGAACCACAGAAACGCTAGCACATATGTTTGTAGACTAATAGCTTCGTACCCGTCGTGCCCTGATAGTGACAGTATAGATTAGGTAATCTTTTCTCATCCATCCCATTACTACTATCGATAAACGTACGATCCTCTTAACTTTCTGTAGGCTGAACATACTGCTAGACAACTATACAGCATCTGCACTCTGTTGCGCCCCATGCGAAAATTTAGCAGCAATTCTTCGTCGCTGTAATGTGGAACCACGTTATGCATGCAATGCGAGTAGTGCATCGTACACTGCTTTCGAAATGTTAATTCCGGCTTTGCAGCTACTGCCCGATGAACATTTTCTCGATAGCGAATAAAAAATAGAAAATAGGCATACAAAAAATCAGATACATTATTCCCAGTTTAGCTTACCGTCGGGTACTGTCGTTTCTTGTGTTATTGATTGAAACGTTCGTTTAGCCTCAGTTTTTTGTGCTACATCTGACCAGGCTTTAATAGAGATTCTCAACGGTCACATCAATTGAAGGTGTCGTTTCATTGCCGTGAAATCATACCTGTTTGAAATGTTATCGATTTGATTATCTTCCACTGCTAAAATTGAGAATTTGTTCGAAGAATTACTAGCTTGTTTGGTGTTATCTGTTTCTAGCCTATACGCTTCTACGTATTTTTCAGCCAAATTGTAAGCAGCTTCACTTCCGTCATACGATGTCTGTTGTACTGTGAATACGGGTAACGTAAAAATCTCCTGGAAGCTCTCAAAACTTCCATGACCTGCTTTGATACGTTTGGCTGTAATAGCAACGATGGAGCAGATCGAGGAATTTGCGCGAGTGTCACCGTCAATGATTGTACCGGATGCCTGTTCTGAAAAGTTTACATCTATATGTGGCCAGTCGAATTTTAATACACCCATCCAGCCGCATTGCAAAATACAGTCAATGTGATACTTGCATACACTAGCTGCTGTGGTGTTAACAGTTTCAAAACCATTGCAAGAGATTTGCAATAGTGAATAATATCCGTGTCCGATGTGTTGGTCCGTGTTCTAAGTGTTGTGTGCGCTGGTATAGCTGGACATTCGTTGAATTTTTCTGTAATAACATCATCAACACTATTCCGTGCTGTAAATCATCTAGCTAGTAGTCGAACTATTATCATTACCTTTGGTTTGCTGGAGTTCCTTCTTCGAATGGTCCACTTCTTCCGATAGCAAAAAACTCAACGCATCAAAATACCACAGAGAAGATTCGAAACTAGCTAGACTGAGTGCAAGAGCCACTCGCAATTCGGACCGCTTTTAAAAGTTTCCTGATATCCCCGACCGTTGCTAGAGGGTCTCTTCGCGATATTTTCGAAGCAGCATGTACAGCGCACGGTCACGAAGATGTTTTGCACTGGTTCCCTTCGCCGACTTCTTCAACAACAGTACGGGAAGATTACGGTGCAGTACGATAAATTCACTCCAAAACATAACATCCCTTTCTGAAAAAGCCACTAGAGCCATCGTTACTAGCTCACGCCGACTGCATCAAAATAACCAACGATAGGATAGTTATTGAACGTTCGAGGAAAACAAATCATTCTTGTCGTCGCCGCAGCAACCGCGGTTGCTACTGATGTGTCAAATCAACGCAGCTAAATTGCAACAACACGCTCTGCACTTCCCAGCTCGAGTTTGATGCGTACAGGGTTCGAGTTCCAAGAAATGCATGCGAGAAAAATGCGTTAACATCAAACTTGATTGAACCGAAATGTAGATGGCAAATGTACCGGTTTTTAACACACATCTAGAATCCGTTTGAAACAGCTCTATTGTTCGTCAACTCTATCTTTGAGGAAGTTGTACATTTTACGTGCTACGTTTAATGTGCTATTTGCTAACAATACCAAAATCGATATAATTTGTGTTTACCATGAAATACTATGGAATGAATATGTATATAAATACATGATTCGTGGTCCCTATTATCGATCCCTTCTTATCCTAACTACCCTTTAGCTCTTTCAGAAGAGAAAATTCGAGCAGCTATTTTTATCACGCTTTTCTAAGCGCCAAAACACAACACGCTCTATAGCGAACCACGAGTAGAGCACCTTTTATTCATCAAATCAGGTGTTATGCTTAATTTGTTCCAGTTTTCAGGTTTTGGCTTAACTACAATAAATAACATCTTCGTGGGATAGTCCTAGGATATAAATTTGTAATGATACATAACTAACGACTGGCAGGCAGGCTACCAATAATCAATCGGACAAAGATATTAAATACATGCGTATACCCGTCATTCGTTGCGCGTCTAACTACCCGCACTCTTGGACATCCACGTTTTCTTGGTGCTCTTGTTAAACGTGGGACGTGACCCGAAAATGTTGATAGCACTGCACAGTTTGTACCCAAGCTTCGCGTAAAATGCTTCCTGGTCGATTGTGGAAAGGTAGATCTTCTTCAGATGCAAATTCGTGAAGCAATGCCTTTCCACTTCCTGCATTAGCAACCGTCCAATGCCTTGTCCACGGTGTTCGCGAGCTACAACTACGCTTTCCACAAACACGGCAGTTCGATCGGCAGGGATTGGCGAAAGTTTGGCGTGAGCCAGGACGATGGTTTCATTTTTCACGCTGGTTGTCAGCACGAAGCTGGTCGGGAGCGTTTCCTTCGACGATTCCAAACTCCACAGCCGAGCCGTATACGACCGTGGCCATTCTGCGTTTATAAGTGCAATGCACTGATCCATCAGCTCACGATGTTTATGGATTGGAACCACTCTGTACGGTTCGGTAGGTATGGGTTGAGGTGGAAGTGTCATGCTGACTAAACCCTATAGTTCAGCGGCAGGAGAAACACTGAAATGGGTCGAAGGTCAGCATAATGCTTGGAGGGAACTGTCCTAGTCACCTTACTTACACGATTTCCGAGGGAAGGACGAGGATTGCAGGGTATCCGAACGATGCTACATCACAGATTAATATGGTTCTAAAAATAATTGTTCGCATCGCGTGTACCCCGGGCCTGCGAAACCTTCCTGTGAAGTAGAATCGATGAAATCATTATCAAAATTTTCCGACTGTATTATTCCTAGGTAGCCCTGACTATCAGTCATCCGCAGGTAGGGAACAGCGTTGGTTTTCGCTTTGCAAAGCACTTACTTCTCTCTTGAGCTCAACATCGATTTCTATTTGATGCGGTACAGGTCAAAACGCTGATTAAAAAAGTCAAAATATTCATAACAAAACAAATGCTACCAGCCTAGTTATGAAATGTCATATTGCGTGTACACGGCACATTTCTACGCAAGATGTGTATTTCATGAGTTGGAAAGGAATTACACAGAGTTTGGACTGAAACTTAATTATTAATGAAATCTAAAATCAAACTATAAATCATAACAAAACCAAATCCAAAACCAAAAACCTAGTCCCAAGATCCAATATCCTAGTTACTATAAATCCAAAACAAAACATGTTTGAACCGGAGGCGATACTTGATGCGCACAATAAGCATTTTAAACCTTAAATGTATTCTTTATTTATTTGTTAATCAAACTCTTCAGTCTCTGATGGTATGATTAGGTGATATACACGAAACAATTCCCTTTCACAAATTTCTAAATAAGCGAATCGCAGACATCCGACGAATGCAGATTCCGATGTGTGATAGGTCAACATGTTTCGCGGTCAAATTAAAGCTACGGGACTTTTAAGTTGCAGCATTTCTTAACCCATTTCGCATGTAATTTTGGTCTAGTAATAGAAGCTTATATTGCTAGAGTACTTGTTAACAAATACCTCTCAAAATTCCTGGGCATCAGTAGCCCATTTTTACGAATAGAGTTTTAGTGTCCTTTCTTCAAGTATACAATGTATTTTTTCAGTCAACAAACATGTAGTAACTTCTTGTGTTGGTATATTTGTAATCTGGTATACTTCGAGAGCTAGTACAGTCTATCCAGTACTACTAATAGGCTTATAGCAATCAGACAACAATGAAAAGATGACCGCTCAACAAATGGTGTAAATTCGCACTTGTCTTTTTATTAAAAGTTGTGAAGTTTATGCATTGAATATACACATACAAACACTACTACCAACTTATCAGTATCCGTATTTTTCATTTAACGAAGTTCTACCATCACCAGTCTGACCGGATGGTGGCACCCACTCGACATTTTTATCCTCGCTCACCATCTCAACCGCATCGTCAAAATCGACATTTTCGCGAGCTTTGGGGATATTCCGAGTTCTCGGTCGACCTCGCTTTTTCTTGCCACTACTCTCACCTATGGTTGTGGCATTTGTTTGGCAAGTAACATTGGACTGCGTTTCGATCGATGATCGTTTACGCTCATTGTTATAACGGGTACTCGGTTCCCCTAACTCTTCCTGTTTGGGCAGTGATTTTTGCAGTGGTACGTCGGATGTTGGCGTTTCGTTAGTGGAACCAGAAGCACCGTCCGTTGGATCGAGATCGGCATCCTTTTCTGCTTTTATCCTCGATTCACGGATGCCAAACGTATTACTAAGCTTGGTTCGTTTACCGTACAGTGGTAATATCGGACGTTTGGATATCGTGGAACATTCATTCTGCTTGCCAATCTTGTCTAAATTGATAGGCTTCGTTACTTCGATGAGTTTCTTTATCTTTTTTAGTTCTTCATTTAGTTTCACCTGTTCCAACCGTAGGCGTCGGATCTCAAACTTGTCCACCTTGGTATCTTTAGTCAGATTGTTTAAAAAACTGTCCACGTCTTCATCATTCTCAGGCAGATGCGTTTCCTGCTTAATCAAACGAGCATTTTGTATTTTCGATTCATTCGACTCCAGGCGATCTAGCAGGAGTGCTTCTTTATGTATCTGGAAAGGGTAGTAATGAGAAACGTTTGTTAAAAACTCAATTACTTTCTTTCTCGTAACCTTGTCCGCATCTACTTACCAAATCTGCATATGTATGCGTTTGAGGATTCATTGTCGCCTGTTTTCGCTGCCGGCGTTCCTCAACTGCACCAGTTCGGTCTAGAAAATCATCATCGTCATCCGAATCTGATTGTTTTTGAAAGCGTCGGCGTGGTTCTGAAACAGCAAATTACAATCAATTGTGTTATCCGGATGGCGTAATGAGTGCCGCAGTTTCATCAAACCTATCAAATTTACATTCTAATACTTACCATGATTGGCTTGCCGGAGTTTACCAATACGGTCTAGTATGCGACACGCTTCCAAAGCGCACTGTACAACCACTTCTTTCTTCTTTCCTTTATGTGTTACTTCCGCAACGATTGGCTGCTCGTTTGCGGCATCAATCGGTAGCTCTACCTTGCAGCAGTACGTGCCCGATGATAGTTCTTCCACTTTGTATTCCAGATCGTAACCTTCCCGTTCAAAGAAACCGCGCAACGTTTTCTTTGGATCGTTCAGAAAAAGTTCCTCGTTGTTTGATGATGCGTAAGGATTTTCGGCAAGATCCGTCTCCTCGTCAGCGTCTTCCGTCATACCCCAAGTGATACCTTCCTCTTCTTTCAGTTTTTCGACACGCTCCTTTTCCTTGCGCTCGATTTCTTCGAATGCTGTCCGTAACTCTATCTCCTTCTGCTTGCGTAATCTCATTTCCGTGATTGTTACATTGCGTGAAGTCTCTTCGTCGTCCTCGGATGGTCCTTGGAATATGTAGGTTCGCGAGCTCGATCCTAGCTTAATCATGTATCCTACGCGAACACGTACGTATGAGCGAGCTGGAATCTGTTGTTTGTTTAAAAATGTACCATGCGTACTGTTCAGATCGTACAGATACCATCCCGGTTCGATTGTTGCATGTACCGGGCGTGTGGATTCTTCAACCTTCTGCTTAGAATCATCTGATGCACGGTACTGAAGTATAGCATGATACCGGGAGATGGTTGGATGTGCCATATTAACATCACAGTTCGGCAAACGGCCAAACAACCAGAATGGTTTGCTCTGCAGCTGCTTAATCTCCTCAATGATGACCCCGTTTTTCTCCACCTCCAAGCTGTATTCTTGCGATGGGTCGCATTTCTGCGACCATACGGGTTCCTTGTAGGGTATAGGAGGAATTTCCACGGTGTTCTGTTCAAACTTATCCGCACTCTCCGGTTCTACCTTTGTCGGTACAGCGATGTTTACTTTCGAAACTGACGCCGGGAGACCGGATTTTCGGAGCTTTGTTAACAGTTTTTGATCAACGCTGGGAACCTTGAAATTTGCACTTTCCGCCATTGTGTACTTTTTTGAGACTGGGAATGTAACCACGGAAGGGATTGAAAGATTTTTCCCGATTTCCCGGCGATAGTACGAATGCAACAAGTTTTATCCAGAAAGCTTCGCCAGGAAACAATACACAGTGGTAAGAAAACAACAATTCGTCCGTTTGTTGCCAGTTGAACATTCAATAATGACAGTTCAAATCGTTGACAGCATGAAGACGTTCGAAGAAAGAGAAAAGACGAGTTTCCACTTCAGCCCAAGAAAAATGCACACCTTTTTGAAATAAAATGCTACGAATACCAGATTAAAACGATTCAGGTTTGTGCGATTTGAAGTTTGATTGTTATGAAAAATGCTAATGTCACGCTTGTAATAATTGTTTCAAGATGAATTGTAATTTTGTCCACGTGAGTGGTGGCTCCTCGTACGCTGTGCGGACAGCGATCGTGCAAGCGTACTTCTTGAGCAGAAGAGCGTGTCATCAAGCGGGGAAAAAAGTGAAACTATCAAGCGTTTAACCATTCTAGCGATTATTTGGATAATAATCTTTGCGGAGAAAAGAAATTGTTCTTTAAAAAGTATAGCTGACGGTGTAAATCGCACTCATCCCAATAATTTCGTAAAAAAGTTCAACAACATAAGCCAATGTACAGGATGATGGTGCTACGTTTTCAGCTGTTTACTGTACGTGGGGAAAGTTTCTAGTAAAGGTATACGAAAATCCGCAAAGAAAGTTGTGCAAGGTGAGATGAGTATTTAACTGTCGGTGACTAAAACAATCCTTGTGTTCTTTAGTGTTGAACAATGCTAACGTCTTACTTGCGATACATGCTGGATCGCTGTCCCTTTCAAAGGTGTTCACCACCGAACATTTAACAAGGAGGGTTATCATGGTCTCCCTCGTCGTGCATTGGAATTTGCCCTGATAGATGTCAATAGTCGTGAAAGAAACGATGGACTAGCGCATAAAGCGGCGTGTGAAAATTTGTTTTATTTTCTCATGCTTTCTGTGCAGTGGATCGATCGTTGTTTTTTTTGTAGTGTTTTCTCTTCCCTTAAATGCGTTCAATCGGTTATCAATGCGCTTACCCCTTATCGTAAGATAATACGCTCATGGCTATGCAAGCACAATTATGAATGATTATGATTTCAATTCCTTTGTGTTAATATGAACAACACGTCGTTTATTTCTGCAGCACAAGGCTACATGCTATTAAGGGCCTGTCCCTGGTTTTTTATTTTGGAATGCCTGTAGGATCAACTACCTTCATTGTATACCTGTAAGATGTATTTTTTATCCTATTTTTCATTTCCAGCTAAAGAAAGCATCCTATTTCCTGCACATAGTTTGGTGTTTGGTAAAATATAATAATACCTGTGTGAAGTGCTATCAAACTGGAACGATGAGTCTTAAAACACGTAGTATCGTGTTTGTGACGTTCTTCACCAGCTGCTTGATCGTTGGATTGCTTGTGGCCAGCCTCACGACCAACAACTGGATTCAAGGTAACGCGAAACGGCGAAATTTCACGGAATCAAG
This sequence comes from Anopheles marshallii, assembly GCF_943734725.1. NCBI lineage: Eukaryota > Metazoa > Arthropoda > Insecta > Diptera > Culicidae > Anopheles > Anopheles marshallii. The sequence goes on along the minus strand of NC_071326.1, from coordinate 52,485,959 downwards.
CGGTCAAATAAATTTCGGATTATTCTCCGGGCATCGGCGTTTGAACGTTGGATTCGGTTTGCGAGACTACAAAATCGATGGTAAGGATAATGATGAACTGTGCTGTAACACTGATGCAAATTAAAATCGTGTTATGCTTTTTCCAGTGCCGGCAATGATACGTAATGAACCGGACGTGATGAGCTATTGGCTGTGGCTAGGCGCTGCACTTGGCACTGGATTCGGTATTCTTGGTGGAGTGATTACTGCCATTGCCTCTGTTCTAAAATCGGCATCGGCTTCAAAGAAAACCGGTACCATGGTAGTGTTGATAGTGAGCAACCTTTTTACCGGATTTTCCCAGACCATAGCATTTGTATGCTGGCTGTTACAATTTTACAACTATCTGACGCACAACGTGCTGCTTGCCGAGGATCGTAACAATAACTGGTACAGCACGGGGCTGACCATGCTTGGATCAAGCTTCTTCTTCGTTCCGGCTGGTATCGCGCTGGTTATACTGAATTTGGTGTTGCTTATTGCCGTGACACGACTCGAACATCGCGAGAGGAAAAAATTCTTGAATCCTCCTACCGATGACAAAACACAAGGTGCGATTATGCTATACTGAAGGCGTTCGTTTTCGTGCGCATCATCTTTTATTCTCCTTTCCCTAATACTCAAACATTTTTAGTTCGCCCGCAGCGAAATTTACAAAGTTTTATGAATTTAAACACGCATTGTCAACAAGTATGTAATAACGCTTCTTACATCATGCCATAAGCTGAACTAAAGACATTATGAATTCATTTCACTTGAAATTGTGCTAGGTTTAGCTGTCGCGGACGCGTAAAGATTCCGATTAGTACCGTTTTTAATTTACCACATCGGGCATAACCTGGTTTTAATCTAGCTTAAATATAGCATAGTATTAATATTTTACCATACCAACTAGAACATATTTTTATGAAGAAGAATTGCTACTTATAAATAATGGAATAAATATGAATATTTTTTTAAAATATTTGCAGAACCTATAGTTTGTAAAATTTAGCAAAGTCGTGGTTTTTTTAAATGTAAAATAATGAATTCACGTTTTCCTTACTTTCCATTTGAAACAATCGAATGATTTCAATGATACACAAGCGAGGAATTCCCAAACTGATAACGTTTGCACTTCGCTGATACGCCGAACGTTTATAATGAACGGCTCGTTTCTAGTGTATAATAATACAATCGATACCCGAGATAAAACAAACGGTTTATCCAACAAGGGATGATGCTGTCTACCAATTTTTCAGCTTTTTACTTCAATTTTGTGCTACAAACTAAGTCAGCTATCAAATTTCCAAAAACCTCGAATCTCCGAATCCGCGTATTTCGGGGAGTACCTGTAGTGTTTTAAAAATCTTGAATAGAAATAGTTGATTCGGTTTCTTAGAAATGGAATAAAATCTGTTGCAATAGTAGAAAATTTGGTACACATCTTTGGCACTGAAATATTGTAAACTTTGCAGAATTGCTATTGCCGGTTTATGAAATTTAACTGTCAACTATTGTAACCCCGTACGATCCCAGCGTGCTATTTGGCAGTATGGCAATTGTCGCCGTCAGTCATATAAAAACAACAACACGAAGTCAAATCTACACAGCGCAAGAATAGGAATTTTGGACTTGAAATTAATATTGTTCTTGATTCTGTATTTAGTTCGCATTTGCCACCATGTATACATTGTTGAGCGGATTTTACAAGTACCTTACACAGAAAGACGAATACTGCATATTGATTCTCGGGCTGGACAATGCTGGCAAGACGGTAAGCTATACAGTATTGCCCGGGAGAAAGAGCATTAGCATATTCGAACATTGCAATTGTATCGTTGGTACAGACCTACTTGGAAGCGGCGAAGACGAAGTTTAGTAAAAACTACAGGGGAATGAACCCGAGTAAAATTACAACCACTGTCGGATTAAACATCGGCCAGATCGATATTGCTGGTATACGGTTGAGCTTCTGGGATCTGGGTGGGCAGCAAGAACTGCAATCACTGTGGGACAAATACTACTCGGAATCACACGCTGTCATCTACGTGGTAGATTCAAATGATCGTGTTCGTATGAATGAATCGAAGGAAGTGTTCGATCGGATGATTAGCAATGAGTATTTATCCGGAATTCCCTTGCTAGTGCTGGCCAACAAACAAGATCTGCCCGATTGTATGGGCGTGCGGGAAATAAAACCCGTCTTCCAGGAGGCTGGGCATCTAATTGGACGTCGAGATTGTTTGGTGATGCCCGTATCAGCGCTGACGGGGTAAATGGTTAAATACGATGGTGCTAGCATTCTAGCATGTATTCTAACTCCATGTTGTTTGCTCTCTCCTTTGCTGCTGATTTCTAGGGAAGGTGTCGATGAAGGCATCAAATGGTTGGTGGAATCTATCAAGCGGAACTCAATCGTTCGTCCTCCGAAGACCGAAGACACTTGATCATAATTGCATTTGGCTTTGTGCTTTGATTTCTCTTGCGTTATTATATTTGTGATATATGTGCTTGATGATTAATGCAGGGCTCGTATACAACAAGCAGACATAATTGGTAATCCTTATTCGTTGGTACGAACATTATGTAATATAAAAACCAAACTTTATTTCGTTTACTGCAATATTACCGTTTTTCTTTGATTTGTATAAAGTTAACGTACAGAATAATTCCTATAAACAGCGTATGTCGAATAATGTTAGCCTGTTGCAGGAGTTTTAAAACGACTCACGGTCGAGTATCGTCTTCTATCAACTCGAAATATGCGAAATACAGACGTACAAACTATCCTTCTAGAGAAAACGTAGTCACAAGCATATGAAAGTAATATTTGTATCACGAGAACATTAGACTACCTACGATAGCTACGAAAGCAAAATAAGGATGTGCAAATATGCATAAAGCCCCTAGGCAATATGCAATGCGTACATCACAACAGTAGTGCCACCTAGGTGTCATTATATTTTTATAGCAAGAATCATATTTTTAAATCACTAAAGGTGATGGTGTCCAGGATGGTAGGGGTGTAGAACCATAGTTACAATAAACGAAAATTATCTCTTTCGTTAGAACAGGCGCCTATAGAATAAATTATATATTTATAGAATTATGTTTAAGACATACTCAGTGGGACAAATTTATAGTGGGACAAATAAATCACCTTTAATTAATTGGGCAGTTTAAGCGACTATTAGCAGTCCTTAATTTACCCTTCCGAGCAGTTGTGACTTGTTTGCATTTGGTCTTCGAGGCAAATCGCGCACCAAGTCACTACTCATGTGATTTTCGTCATGACTTTCAAACGGATTTGACATTCAAACATAAGCAAATCGTTATAACGTGAATATACAGGCTGTCCCCAATTTGCGCTATTATAGCGGACTTATATAGTCCGGGAAAGATCGGCGTAATTCTAATTTCCGCATCTGTCGAATACTGGTGCAATTTCATTTATATTTCAATGTTACAGACTTCCTTCACATCACTTAATTCATTTAGAAATTGAGGCGACTTTTCGACAGAAAACGTTAACATAAACGAAAAACAACGAAAGGTATTTTCGACCAATTTTTAACCTTTTGCCTAGATGTTGTGCAATAATCTAACTCTGCTGTTCTAAAAACCTGAAGAATTTGGATCTAGAATTTTGTTTTCGATCCCAATCCCAAATTTCGAACTAGGATCCAGAGTCCAGAGTATCCTAGAGTTAAGATTGGATCCAGATTGATCCGATGCAGGATCGAATAACAGAATCCGATCCGAATCCCATTGCCCAACACTAAAACATATCCCCTCATGACAGTATGTCAACAAAAAGCTAAAGAAATTTGCACGCGTTTTCGCAATCCGCGGTTAAGAGCGGTATACGAATTTTGGTTATCGGACAGGCAATTATTTCCCTTCACCGTTTTTTGTTTCGCATACACTTCGAGTGATACATGCTTACAGCAAGCTAATTGTCGGTAAGAATTCTTTGTGTTAAGTGTTGGCAAATCATGCAGGGCGTCGGATCTGGGCAACAAAGGACATGTGTTCATTATCGCTTCTATTTGTTTAACATTCAACAAATACCTGATTATAATTGTCTCTGGACAATCGTCACCGCTCTTTCCCACAGTCCGCCAAATTATGGATCTTTCGGAGGCAAGAGATTTTAAGCGATGTGAAGAATTTATGCGATTGTTGAAGTGCGTAGGCACCGGTTATCCGCGGCGAGGTCTACAACGATGCAAGACCGCTGCTAAGGCATCTGTTTCAAGGTCTCCCACAAGCTCCAACTGACCTTTTTTCGTTACGAAACATACATGTATAGATAACACTTCAAAGCACCAGCTCACCGGTGCGTAGATTTTGAGTAGGACGGGACATGCTGTATTTGTTCATTCGAATGTGTATCGCGTTTCTGGCTTGTTGACGTAGTGGTTGACATCGTTGATTATTATTTAATCGTAGTAGGATTCATCAGTAGTTCTTTAAAGCCTTTAAACAGTTGCCTAACTATGGGTTCTATTAATGTTTCAGAAGGTGCTACGTATTCTGCTTCTATGGACAACAATGTCGCACATTCCTAACGACGGATTTACCACCCTCAAAGTTAAACACGAATCTCGAGTTTGAACGTCTGCTTTCTGGGATTACTGTTCAATCCTGCTTTCTGGGTCGCCTGTCTGACATATACATTACATTGCACGTAAGTTTTCGGGCTTTGTTGTCAATATTGCTTCTCTTCATCTCCGGTATCTGGATATACACTTCACATCCAAAAAAAACGAATGCGGAGCAATTCCAATTTAGCCGGGGCAAGCATGAGTTGAATACTGTGGATTTATATTTTTTGTCTGCAAAATTTGCGTAGCTCCGTACTATTCGATTCCGTATCAGAACTCGTTCCGAAATAATATTTCACATATCGTACATTTTATATTTTCTATATTCATTTAAATTTCCATAATTCATATAATAGTTTTTTTTTACATTTTTTATTTGTTTATACTTACATATATTTACTTACCACGAGAACGACCAGGGAATATATTTTATAACCAAATGCACTTTTTTCGATGAGTACTGTGGTTTTATCATTGGAAGATATTTCGGGTTTCTGGTTCAGGAGACGTAGAATTTTGTAGAGACAAGTTCCAATGGTCAAGATGCCATCAAACCAATTCAAAACTAGCAGGGAAATTGTACAAAAATGTCGGGATACCCTGTAACAATCGTCAGTTCAAATCAGTCCAGCCAAGACCCCTCGATTGGCTTCCACCATCATCTTAATGATTGTACTTCGCCGCATATTTCGGGTTTACGATTGCAGAATTGTTACCGTCCATGTTTGAATTTTTACGGGACGAGACGATTTTTAGTAGTATAAATTTTTAGTTTTAGTCGGTGGACTGTGCTTCAGCAATCTAGATTGGCAGCAGGAGTTATAATCTGATTGTTAAGATTGTTAGATTGTTAAGATTGTTGCAAGATTGTGCAAGATTGTTAAGAACAGCATAAGTGTAATTTGAAGTACTTATGTTAAATGATACGTTGCATATGGGCATCGCAGTCCAGGTGGCAATTGAAAGCAAACAGGATGTGTCGTATTAGGTCTGCCATTTCTAGCTTTCTATTACTGTATTTACCCGTAGCTGGATAGTCAGTCCTGCGTACGGGGGATTGGCCCTGAATGGGATTTTTGACCGCTACCATCAGCTTATTTGGGAGCTTCCAGCTTAGATACGGGCCTTTTTCGTTTCTACTGCGAACCTCTGTTGCGCACATGACCTCGTGCTTGTTGGGCCTATTGTTTTGCGGCTGTCAGGTGTCACCCCAAAAGATGACGTAGCATCTTTACTTTGTCGAACTCTTATATTATTTAAAGCATCCGTCCTTAAAAGATCTTTTAAAAATGCGTTGCAGATAAAAATTGCGCTGCATTTTTTTTAACTAACATGTCGGTATGCCAATAGGTCCAGGAGTAAAAGACATTTTTAAGCGCTAAGTTTATCGTATTGTCGTCAATATCGAAAGTGTTGCAACCTAGTAGATTACTGGGCGTGTATGCAAGACTCTCAGAGAGAGACGCTGTATTATTACTTTGGTCAATGAAGACGTCAGATCAATGCCTAGCAAATAACTCGCAGCATCCGGATGCCGTATCAGCCACTTCATCACCTAAGGATTTTAAGGAAGGAATGATGTTCGATTTACGACGCGCATTTGCGAATCGCCAGAAAGAACCCGGATAAGATAATAACCTAATTTGGAGCCGAGCAATGCCGGACTTGTAGTAATAGTAATAGTTTTGCACTGGCAATGCATGTGGTGAACGAGTACGCCTTACCGCACGGTTTTTGTCGGCTCTAAACACTTAAACGATCTGTTTGACCACGTGGGGTTTGGAGGAGGAGGCAAGATAGGACAGCACTGAGGAAAGGAAGAAAGGATAACATTATTGAGATTTGTCAGAACATCGTCAATAATTGGGTCAGATTAAGATTTCGTAAGATTTGGGTCAGATATTCTGATTAAGTCAGAATAAAATGTCAACTCTCATTTGATAGTAAACGCAAGAAAGCAGCATAGTCCAATTTGCGGAAGTTAAATGGTTTTGGCATCCTTGACCGTTGGGGTCGACTTCCCGGAATAGCAGAAGGCGTAATCGATACACTTAGTTCGAGAGCAGGATGGTAATTGTCCAGTGTGAGCAGCGGTTAGGTGGATTCATTTACGATGGAGCAAGCTTTCTTTGCCACCGAGTTAACAAACATGAGGTCTAGCTTACGTTACAATAAGTTCTTTTACCCCTGAGATCTGTACCAGACCGTTGAGGATCACGCCGTCGGTGAGCGACCCATCATTTACAGGCAAGTGGGAAAGTGGGAAAGAAGCAATTTTTATCGGTTGTCGATGCGTTCCAGCACAGGGACGGGGCATTAAAATCAACAAACAGCAGCAGCATGTCCGATGGTTTCATCCGCTCCGATATTTCGCTTATACTGCCGTGTAGGACACTCCAAGTCTCCTCTCGGTTAGTTCGATCAAGCGAGATGTAAATCACTCCAACGAAGATTGATGTTTATGTTAACTTGATGCACGACCAAGTGAGTTCCAATGAGGTATAACTGTGAGTGACGTCGTAAGTATTTACCTTATCAGAGCACGCGATCAAAACTCCACCACCACGAGAGCGGAGGCTGTTAATAATTTATTATACTATTAAGCTCGTCTAGTTCAGTCCGTAATCCTTTAACGTTCTGGTAAAATACGTGCAATCAATCAATCGGAGTATCAGGCATAAGAGTGACATGCATGTGCACTGTCTATGGCAGAATAAGTAAAGAGTGGAGTGGTACATAATAAAGGCTCGTGTCCCATATTATCTATTCGTGTTGAGTATTGGCCTGGTGTAACGATACCGAGAGCGTTTTGGTGAGTGTTGTAAGCTCGATGTACGGTATCGCGGTGATTGTTTCCATTGGGGGGTCGTGAGGTAGATCCCGTGTTATGGGATGCCAAAAATTTGCAGTGAAACTTGGCACGTATTGCACAGATGATGGATGTTGTATTTAGACGGAACACGGACAAATTGTTTAAATAACGTAAAAAATAGCAGACCGCGAGAAAGATACAATCAAACAATTTGACAACCAAATGAGATGGGATGGCTTTTCTGCAGGATTTTTGCCGAGTTTTTTTTTACGTTTTTTCACCTGGGACACGATCGCCTAGATCGGTGTAGTTTGTGTGCTTGCGCAGACTGCCACGGTACGTTTATCCACCTTCTCATTTTGTGTAGATGGAAGCATGCTTTCCTCATTTGTCTAGATGTCTGTCTGTCTGGCGAGAATGTGACAGGGGGCGTAGCAACTGGCTGTTTAAAACGTGACACATCCTTAAATAGCGCCTCCATTATGCTGAGCGTCCCCTTAAAAATTCAGCAACAGCTACGGCGAACTCCAAGTACGGTCGAAACAGTTCGAGCTAGAATGGTGCCTGATTGTCTCCCTGCTCTTCGAAGCTTTCCCCGCCTGAGCGGTTGGGCTTGCTCTGTTGTTGCTTGTTCGCCTTGGTAGCGGAACTCGTGTGCGGTTTGGAAGTTGGTTGGTTTGTGGGACTCATTGATGACTGGGTCCAAACTGCAATTCCTGGTAACCTTTGCAAGCTCGACCCCGTAGTTAACTTTGCAAACAGTTCTCCTTCGTGAGTGTTGGTTTTTTTTTTTGACAAGGAGTTTAAAATCTTTAAAAGACACCACTAGGGGCGACATGGGATTTTTTACCAGTAAAAAAATCTCCTTGGACCCTATGCACCCTCCCACGGGATCACCTCGCGGTATAACTTCACACAGACAGACATATCACAGAACACTTAACACTCAGGCGCGACCATTTGCCTGGTCGTCTCCACTATCTCTGTAGCTCCACCAGAATCAGACGCATCGTTGTGGCTGCGGCTTCCCACAGAAATCCGCTCTGTAGCATCAACTGCATCAGATTCGACTTGCATACCTCCGTTCTGCATTTGTCGTTCAGCTGCTGACGCTGCTCGGCGAATCTTGGACAGTGGAACATGACGTGTTCCGTTGTCTCGTCATCGACCACACACGCTGAGCACCGAGGTGAGGATGCGTGTCAGAACCTTTGTAGGTAGCTCCTGAAGCAGCCGTGACCGGACAGGAACTGCGTGACATAGAAGTCCACGTCACCGTGCTTCCTACCCAGCCATGATGGCACATCCGGGATCAACGAGAAGGTCCACCTCCCCTTTGTTGCGCTGCTCCAGGCGTTCTGCCATTTCTTCATCGACGCTGCTCTGATGACAGCTCTCGCCGCTGCAGTGAGTGGTTCCCCAGAACGTGCTATCCGGAAGTTCTCTCGATCCTCCTCAAGAATGATGCACTAGGGCATCATGTCCGCAATCATGCTTACCGCTTCGTACGAGATGGTACGGTACGCACTAGCAACCCGCATAGCCAACCGCCTGTTGTACACCTTGTTAACAGCATTTTGATGCTGCTTTTCCGTCAGGATATGCGCCCAAACAGGCGCTCGATACCTCAACGTGGACGTGGCAACGTTGGCATGGAGACGCCTTATGCTGCTACTCGGTCCCCCTATGTTCGGCGTGAAGGATGCCAGTGCGTTTGCGGTGTTCATGGCCTTCCTGCAGGCTTCCTCAAGGTGGTCCTTGAATCTCAGTCGGTCGTCGATTTTAACCCCAAAATACTTGAGGTTTCTGACAGACTCAATGCGTTCTAAGCCTACCATTATCGACGCCTTCTGAACCTCCTTGTGACTGCTGATGAGTATGAACTCAGTTTTCGCGTGGGCGATCTCTAGTTTCACTGCTTTCATCCATTTGTCGATCCTTCCTACAGCGTCCGTGGCTAGCATTTCCACCTCCTCGGTGGACTCGCCGGTGACCGTCAGAGCGATGTCATCTGTAAAACCGGTGAGCTGTGCTCCTGGAGGCAGTGCAAGGGTTAGCACGACATCATACATGACGTTCCAAAGGGTGGGACCAAGAACTGATCCCTGTGGTACGCTTGTTGTGATGCTTACTATCCTTACGCCTTCATCCGTGTCGTACTGCAACACGCGTCCGTTGAGGTAGCTCCTCAGCACCCTGCACAGATACGGGGGAACACTCATGCCCTGCAGCGCGACCGCAATCGCCTCCCAGCTGGCGCTATTAAAAGCGTTTTTGACGTCGATGGTGATGTCCACGGAGTAACGAGCGCCACACCTCTTCCGCCGATACGCCGCATAGCCATTCTCCAGCACTGCCAGTATCGCGTCAACTGTCGACCTGTTTTTCCGGAAGCCAAACTGCCGCTCCGAAAGACCATCTTGGCCTTCCGTATACGTAGTCAGGCGGTCCAGAATTGGCATCTCCTGTACCTTTGCCAGGTTATCGACCAGTCCTAAAGGTCTTAGGGCTGACGGACCGCCCCGGGGCTTACCTGGCCTTGGTATAAGCACCAGTCTTTGCCGCTTCCATATCGACGGAAATTGGCAAGACGACAGTGTGCTTTGAAGAATGACCTGGAACACTGATGGATACGCCTGCATGGCAGCCTTTAGAGCCTCGTTAGGAATGCCGTCCGGACTGGGGGCCTTTCCTGGCTTGAGGCGTGCAGCAAACCTGAGGATTTCGTCTATTGTTACCGGCACAGGTTTGGACTCTGGGTTGCTGAAAATAGGGTTCAGCACCGGAGCGTCATGAGTCGGGAACAACTGCTCAATGATGCCCTTAAGCTTTAAGAGGCGTCGTTCAACCGGCTCGTGCTTCCTCCCTTTCCCCATCAGCACCTTGAAGGCGGTCCCCCATGGTTTCCGAGCGACGGTGGCGCAGAGCTCGAGGAAATGCCGCCTTTTGCTCGCCTTGATCATCCTCTTCAGGTCCGACCTAGCCGTAACGTAGTTGGCCCTCAGTTGCTCCTTGGTTGCAAGACACCTCTCGCGTTGGAGTTTTCTGCGCATCACTATGCATTCGTCCCGAAGCCTTTTGATGGAGGTATTCCACCAGTAAGCTGGGGGTCTTGCATGGCTCGGCGCTTTCCTCCTGGGCATCGTGGCGTTGCATGCCCTGGACAAAGCTGCCACTAGAGCCTGTGCGTCACGTGTTTCTCCGAAATCGCCGAAGTTTAACGCCGTCAGGAACAGTTCCTCGTCGAACAGTTGAGTTTTCCAACCACGGATACTCGTTGGGAGAAAGTGTACTGGACCGCGCCTTCTGTTGATGCAGTACCGGATCACACGATGGTCGCTGAGAGTGTACGCTTCGCTCACTCGCCAGTTCAGGTCGTGCGCCAGGACGGGACTGCAGAACGTTACGTCAATAATCGACGTACTGTCGTTTCTGCTAAACGTGGGAGTAGAGCCAACGTTACCCAATACCACGTCCAATTGAGCGAAGCTCTTGAGCACCGCGTCTCCCCTGCTGTTCGTCCGTACACTTCCCCATTCAACTGCCCAGGCGTTAAAATCTCCAGTGATGACAACCGGGGTTCACTCACGAAGCTCCGCAACTATGTTGTCCAGCATTGTGGTGAACTTCTCCAGGTCCCACCTCGGGGGTGCATAACAGCTGCAGATGAACACTCCGTTAACCACGACGATGACGAAACCCTCGAACGCACAGGACACAACATCCTGGATTGGGGATAGTCCCACAGCCCAGATTGCAGCCATTCCAGTTTTGACCGCTACCCAGTTGATGCTTCCGCCTATCGGCTGCTTTGTACGGCTCCGATAGGATGACGATATCGCCCTGCTTTTCTGCCACCAGCTGGCACAACAGGTCTTGTGCCGCCTCACTGCCCAGCTCGAAACGACTTCGCAACGTGTTTTCAACCTACTCTGCCGTTCACCTCGTCTATGTCGCGAATTTCGATCGTCGCGAGGTTTCCGCGAAGAGAAACGTGACCAGCTTCACCCATTGTTGGATGCAAGAGATCTTTGAAATTCCTCCACTGACGTTCTCTTCCTTCTTAAGCTCAAAGATCACGTTGCCCTCTTTAGTGCGCTTGATTTTTGATACCTGCTTCCCCAGTGGCTGCAGATTCGGATCGGTTATGACCCTACGCAGGATGTCTGCATAAGATCCTTTTTCCTTCAAGCCAATAACAATGGCTTCAGGCCTTTGTCGCACTTTGGTCATCGTTTTCGGCGGAGGTTTCGAGATCTCTGTTAGCTTCTCACTCGTGGTCTTGCTTTTCCTTTTCGCCACAGTGATCCACTCCTCGTTGGATGAGGCGGCTACACGTGGTTTAGGGTAGGCGTCGCTCTTCGCTTTCTTCTGCCTTTCTCCTAATGCTTCATTTTCTGGCGTACTTTCATTCCGCATCCGCTTAGTCGATCCCGCGACAATAGGTGTCTTGGGGCGGGTACCGGTTTCACCTTTGCTAAGGACCTTTTTACATGGAGCATGGACATTATGCCGATCCTGCACGTAGAGGCGAAGTTCCTTCGCTGTCACCAAGGCTTCTTGCAGCTCTCCGCCTTTCTGTACATCGTTGCTGCTTTGAGTTACGGAGCTTGTCGACTCCGTGCGACGGATCACGTTCACTCTCTGCTCCACGTTTCCTGCTAGCCCTGCAGGATCATTTTCGCTAGCATCGATATTTTTCTCCTTACCTGCCGTACTTCTTACAAGTGGTTCCTCAGCATCATATTTTGGCGGAGAGCGAGCAGTTTTGCTACTCCTGCCAAAAAACTCCTTCAGGGCCGCACCCAACCTGGTGTCGTGGTCACTCATCCCGTTCAGCGCTTCATGAAATCGTGTAAAGGACCCTTTATGTCGGGCACTCGCACTGGCACTCACGCGTATACGAGTTGGATATGAAGTGCTTCCCGAACTTTCGCTGCCTCACTAAGCCACCTACGCACTAATAGGATGTGCGTGACAGGGCCACTGTTCTGGGATTTATTTCACTCATACATGCGTAACTGCTAATTCAAAACTTCAATGATTCATGAATCCTTATAGTTTCAAATTCTCAAAGGATGAATCCTCAAAGATTCAAACCATTAGATTCATAATTCCTAAAAGATTGAATGCTCAAAGATTCTTGAATCCTCAAAGATTCATGAATTTGTTATTTGTTATTTATTTTTTTAATTCAATGGGCCTCATGTAACCCCTTTGAAGCCGATTTTTAAGATTAGTTTTACAATACAGCAAACAGAAAATAAATTAACAGGAAGTTGACCGCACAGCACGAATACAGTTTAAAAGCGCAAACGCGACATGTCAGGTTCGTAACGATCACAAACAGCATTAAAATCTCGGCACATAATTAAAAACGGATCAGAGGAGCCGAAACGATTATGACTTTCCTCTACGTCAAGTAACATCCTAGCACGGTGCCTTCTAGCTGGGTCGTATAAATTAAGTCTGGAGAGCAGCGTCGGCGAGTCAATTCGATAGTCAAACAGCCCAGCAACAAATAGTCTCTGCGCATTACAGTTCCGCGACTGTAATGACTGTAATCCGCGTTTTAGCGTCTCCAGGCCAAGTAATGCGCAGCGTCTATCATAGTCCACTTGGACGTTCCAGGAGCGAAGTGCAAACCGCGTGAATTTACACTTAATAGATTCTAGACGCGCCATGGGACGTGCTGTAGGTAGGCTGTAGGCCACCACACCACAGACGCATATTCTACTACAGATCGAACTAGCGAACAGTATATCATCTTAGCAGAGACCGGATCGTTGATGTCGTGCGCAAGTTTTTTGAGCAGGCCAATTAACTGGTTACCCTTAGCAGTTATATGTTCAAGCTGGTCATTGAAGCTCAACTTATCGTCAAGGAGCACTCCAAGATCTCTGACGCAATTTTTACACTCATAGTGCATAGACGCATAGTGTGTATAGTAATGTGGTGCGTTTTCTGGCAAACGTTATGACCGCACACTTATCGACGCAGAACTTAAGGCCGTTCGTGAAGCACCAAGACTGGAACATACTCAATGCCTCCTGGAGAAGCAACTGGTCTCCATGGTTGTGGATAGGAAGAAACAGCTTTGCATCGTCAGCATACAACCCTGGAGGAAGCACCCATGTTACGTCGTTGATGTAGATCACGAACAGTAGCGTGCCAAGATAGCTTGAGGCACTCCGGAGCAAGCTTTGATACGGCGCGAGGTGTGGATTCCCATCGTCACTTGGTAAGTTCGGTCGCTTAGATAGGACCGCATCCAGGCCATCATTTGTTCAGGAAGACCCAGAACTTGAAGCTTGGCAAGTAGCAACGAATGCGAAACGCTGTCAAAAGCTGCTTTTATGTCAGTAAACACAGCATCGACTTGGAGACCAGCATCAATGGACTTGTGGCAGAGGCTAACAAATTCCACTAGGTTGGTGGTAGTCGAGCGCTTGGGGACAAACCCGTGTTGAGCGGTACTAATGTAGTTCGAAGCACCTGCAAGGAGTGGTTCGTACATTAAAAGCTCGAAGACCTTTGCACAGGCGCAAAGCGAAGTGATGCCACGGTAGTTGGAAGCATTCGATAAATCACCCTTTTTGAATCTAAACTGGAACTAGCCACGAAGACACCCAATCGTAGAGATTTGTCAAAAATTGCAATCCTAAAAGATTCATGAATCCTCAAAGATTCAAATCCTCAGATTCATGAATCCTAAAAGATTCCCTTTTTTTCGCGGTGAAACAGAAGCGAATAACGGCCACAGCATGCAACAACATTTTTATGTTTACTTGAGCTTCATTTTCTTTTCGATGACAAGCCACTTTGCCTTTTGAATAGCATACTTTGCCGGTCTTAAAATGCATTTCGTATCCTATGAATTATTTCCTCCTGCTCAAAATGTAAATCCGCTGGCTCGATATGATTTTCGCGTCGACTGCTTTAGCTTTTTCACTAGGGTTCTATTTTATATTCTATACGATGCTCCGTTTCATTCTGCTGAAAATTTTTTGTGTTCGAATAAAGTCGAGTTCTTTTGGCGGTCAAACGGTATTTTGTTTATATTGCTTTGGTAAAGAAAATGTGTATGTGAAAGAATTCCTATCCATCAATGTTATTACTAAAAAATGGATCAAATTGCAATCGAATTCGCCACGCCTTGCCTAGTTTTGATAAGCGCTGTTAGACTGTCTCTACACAGTTAGCGATTGTGGCAATTGCGACTGCGACTTTGTCAAACTCTATACATGGGTCGTCACATCGCGATATTTCGCAATTTTTTTTGTATAGAGTTTGACAGGTATAGGTTTGTATAGAGTGGCAGTCGCATTTGCGACAATCGCTAACTGTGTAGAGACAATCTTAAAGAAGAATGTGACCGTCACCAAGGCCGAGAATATTGGATGCGGCCGGTTTTCTTTAACCGTGTCGGAGACGGCCATAAGTTGTTGGATGATCTTGTGGAGGCGGCATTGCAATTTTTAAAGAATGCGAAAATGTGACTTTGATTTTTTGGTTGCTGCTATCGGACTGTTGCAACGTCGCAACTAAATAGCTTTTATGCGCGAATTTATTTTAAAGACTTTTATTTAGCAATAATAACGTTTATAACCACTGTAGGGCTGTAGGTGGTGTAGGCTTTAAAAAACGTCTTCTTTCGCGGCGATTACTTTTGCTACTACCTCAGTAATATTTCGTCAACCAGCTGATCGGGCGCCGGTTGTCCCTGAACCTTATGACCTGGGTTGCCCTTTTCTCTGATTCGTTCGCCCCGCGTCCATTTGTTGCTTCGCTCCCACGCAGTTGTTATCTCTTTCCACTCAGGAGTGGCCAGCGCCATCTAGCGATTGGTAGCACGACTCTTTGCATATCGATCGCACATCAAGATCGAATCGACCACCAGATGACAGCTGGTAAACAACAACCGAAGCTTTCTGAATTGTGCCAACACGGACCAAAAATCCAAAATCAAAGCACTCATATTCGTCACCCAATATCTGTGCAAGAGCGGCTTATGATTACACTACGTTATCTTGCAATTGGTGAAGATTACACAAAACTGCAGTATTTGTTTTGCGTGAGTAAACCTTATTTTTTGTACATGCTGTGTACATAGTGAAATTATTTTTGATTTTGTTTATTTAAGGTTTCAAAGCAATCTATTTCGACTATAGTTCCGGAGGTGTGCAAATACCTAAACGAAGCGCTGCAGGACTATGTAAAGGTATACTTTCTATTCAAAAAATAGAAATTTCCGGGGAGGTGTGTTAGTTACGCGATTGTAAATGTATACGATCATCGATTGTAACCGGGCATTTAAATGTCGTGGTTAATCAATCAATCGAATCTAAACTAGGAAGCGAAACGATAGTCTGAAGTGCTTGGCGGCCTAGCAAGTTATATTTTGTCTTGGGCTCTTTCGCTCTCTTGTTGTGTGACAGGCTCGAACTGAATTTTCATTTTATGCTTAGCCCACCCGTTATAGTTAATACATACATACATACTTTACACAAAATATGTAACGTTTATATATCGGATCGGATCGCTAACGGATGGAGTTGTACACACGCAGGACGTTTACAGGATAAATAAATTCGGCCGAAGAGATCTTCGGCTCGACCACATCACAAACAGCATTAAGTTGAGGATGTATACATAACAACAAGACACGGAAACCAAAGGATGTCCGAGGTGTATGAATTGCCAACTTTTACGATGGAGAGTTTTTGCACGGGACCGAAAGTGATCAAGACGATACAACGTAAATAACTTTACGTAAAACAAATACTTGGTTTATTAAAATAATGTGCAGTGTCACATCACCACCACGTTATCGCTCCGCTGCTAAAACCCGACTCCCTTATCCTGATCAAATACGAGATGACGATATCCAGATCGTCCTTCTCTGTCATCTTTGGACACTCGTACTGCTCTATCGACGAGAGACTTTTCGCAGAGAGCGCACGTGAATGTCCGGCTGCGTACGTACCCAACATCTCCCTTTTTTATAAAAACGTCTGTACAGGTCGAACCTACTTGGCGGTCTTCTATGCCTAGAAGAGCGATGTTGTTCCCGGATTGGAGGTCGTACCGGAATAGGGGCTGTCGTTGGATGCAGCTGTGACTCGTTTGAGGTCATACGCGGATCGATGACTGATGTTGATGTTCGTGGATTAGGGTCAGTCGATTCGCCGGTGTACAGGTGCAGCGCATTGAAGCGGTGACGAATCGGTTGTTGAGATTCTCGGTTGCGTAGTAAGGTGTCAGGAATCCAAAAGAATTTCAAGGGGTAAAACGATAGATTCTGCTGATCCACGATGATGATGATGTTGATGACGTTCAACGCGCTCTCGCAGTTGGTTCACGGGACTTGTTATGGTCTTTCTATCAATTTTCCTGACGGTGTACATTACATTTCCAATCCGCTTTACGATGGTCCCAGCTATCCAGCTCCAACCGTTGCGAGAGTAACACTAAGCGTAGATCGGCGGGCGCTGGATGAAATAGATCTAATGTTGTTCGCATTGACCTACCTAACATTATCTCCGCCGGTGATTTTGTTCCATCCAACAAGGAACTTGGAGTACTTCGGTAGGCCAGAAGGAATGCGTCCAACGCCTCTTTCATCGTTCTCCCATCTGCTGATATTTTCTTAACCGTCCGCTTGAAAGTATCAACAAACCTTTCAGCTTGCCCGTTGGACTGTGGATGATAGGGCGCCGTCGTCATATGCTCGATGCCGTTCTGTAAACAAAATGACTAAAAATCTTCATTAGTATACTGCGTACCATTATCGGATACTAGGATGGTAGGCACTCCAAAGCGGGCGAATATTCCGCGTAAGATGCTTATAGTTGCTGCAGACGTAGTGTTGTTCGTTCTGAATATCTCGGGCCACTTCGAGAATGAATCTATTACGATGAGATAAGAGTCTCCGTTTATCGGACCAGCATAGTCCACATGAATACGCTGCCATGGACCAGCTGCTTTTGGCCAAGGCACAGGGTTCGAGTGAGAAGCTGATCTTGCAACTGTTTGGCACGGATGACATGTTTTGACCCAGTCCGTGACGTCAGAGTCCAAGGACGGCCAATAGAAATAACTCCTGGCTAACGATTTCATCCGTTGTATGCCGGGATGACCATGATGCATTTATTGTAGACATTTTTGTTGCAGAACTTGAGGAATCACCACCCTTTCACCGAACAAAATACAACCCTCGAAGGTTGATAAGGCATCTTTTCGCGCGAAGAATCGTGAAAGTTCCCCTGTGTATGTTGTATTAATGGGCCATCCTTCCTGTATGTATCGCATGACTTTTTGCAGCAAGGAGTCTTTCTTTGTTTCTTTGATGAGATCTGCAAAATGAGGTGGAGTTGTTTGAAGCGCACTTATCACCATTGCTTTGATGTCTGTCTCGATGCATGCGATTACGGTGTCTTCCTCAGGCTTGGTTTGTGTATTGATTAGGCGCGAAAGCAGATCGGCAAATCGTCGGTGCGTACGTACTCTATGCTAAAGTCGTACGCTAGAAGAGTGAGTGCAAAACGCTGTAACCGGTTTGCTGTGACGGTCGGGATACCTTTCTTTGAGCCGAAAATGTGAAGTAGAGGTCGATGGTCCGTTTGAAGAGTGAAACGCCTTCCAAAAATCATCTTGTGATTTTTTTTTACAGCGAAGATAATAGCCAAGCCTTCGCGATCTATTTGACTATAACGACGCTCTGCTTCAGTGAGGGCGCGGGAAGCGTGCTGAATCACCCGCATTGAACCCCCAGGATAAACGTGGCTAATAGTAGCGCCGAGACCGATGGATGAGGCGACTGCAGAAACGACTAGTTTCTGCCTTGGGTCATAATGCGTTAGAAGCAAGTCGGACGAAAGGAGGGACTTGGAAGTTTTGAACCATTGCTTGCATTCTAGTGCCCAGCAAAATGAATTATTTGCCTTAAGCAAACTGTCCAACGGATAACGTAGCTTTCGCATATTCGGGATGAACTTCCCGTAATAGTTAATTGCCCCCAGAAATGATCGCACACCGGATATGTCTTTTGGTTCTGGGAGCGTCTTGTTAAGCACGATCTTCGACGGATCTGGTCGTAACCCGTGGCTATCGATCACGTGTCCAAGGTACGTGATCTGCCTCTGTTTAAACGCACATTTGCCAGCTCGTATTGTAAACCCGTATTCTTGAAGCCTATGTAATACTTCATTATTACACGACCATTATTTCGCATGCTGATTCATTAAATACCTATATCGTAAACCTCACGGCCCCATAAGTACCTTGTTGAGTTGGATAATGTCTGGCTAAATATATAAGTGGTGTTGTTGTGAAAAACTGGCTTGAATAAATGTGATTTTAATCTGTATCTGTTATGTTTCGGACACTATGTATATATAACACAGTCGTACGATCACGGGCGTTACAATTAATATCACTCTATTGAATCGCACACATTACGCGACCGTCCCGGTCCGCAGCCCAAAGGTCAGAGAGGTCAGATCGTTCATACGATCACACGATCGCAATCCAAAGGTCAGATCGTTCACACGATCGCTCCCGATGTATTATTTATTTCCCATTAGTATTATTTTATTTGTATGATATTAGTGTTATCAAAACATTGGCATCTCTGGATGCCAATCCTTTGTTTTATTTTGTTCCCTCGTCTTATTGTTATTCCTCTTCTAAATATTCTTCTAAATACTCCTCTTCTACAATGGCCGGCTCACTTACAGATAGATCGTTGAATTATTTATTATTATTTATTATTTATTTCCCATTAGTATTATTTTATTTGTATGATATTAGTGTTATCAAAACATTGGCATCTCTGGATGCCAATCCTTTGTTTTATTTTGTTCCCTCGTCTTATTGTTATTCCTCTTCTAAATATTCTTCTAAATACTCCCCTTCTACAATGGCCGGCTCACTTACAGATAGATCGTTGAATTTATCCAAAACGGTCAATAATTGCCGTTCTATTTCGTTCCGGTCCGAGGGAATCTTTCTATTCATTTTATATTCAATAATCTAAAAAAGCGTCAGATCTTGAATTGCTATCCAACTTCTTGTTAATTTTTTCGCACAACGCATTATAATTATGTAGTGTATCAGTAAAGAGCGGATCAGTGCTTGTCGGTGGCCGCGGTAAACGTCTTACACGTTGACGGTTGCTGGTTGATGGAGCGGGTTCTACCTCGTTTGTGTGTAATAATATTGGGCTTTCGACATTTACGGAGGGTTGAGATTCCGGGTCAAGCGATGTCCCAGCTTGTTCCCGAGTTCCCCAGCTCAAACGCGGAATCCGGGATCATGGTTCAGGTTGGTGGTCTGGTGAATGGTTGTTACTGTTGCTAGGGCTCGGAGTTGAAATGCGTGATCGTTTTTCCACCCGATAGACAGTGTTTTGGATCTGAAAATAAAAATAATTTGATTCAATGAATACAGGAATTAAGAAAGTGAGTAATGAAAAATTATTTTAACTTACCGAGTCTGTAGTTACTCCAACCTGGTCGTTTTCCATTCACGAATCCCATCGCTTCGAAAGCAAACCATCGTGATGATTTGCTGGTAACCGATGAAGCTGTAACAAACGAGTTAAATAATATTACATTTTTTTTTAATTTTCGAACAAAATACTTTTGTGTTTGCTTCTACGACATTCGAATAAGTGCAATAGTAAAGAAGTTATAAATCGATACTTTCCCTAACAGTTTAGTTTCCCTAACAGTAGAACGTACGATATTAATAGCTATTAATATATACACAGATATTAATATATACACAAAACCCACTTCAAGAAAATAACTCATTTTTTCTATGATAATGCGACATGGGTTATGACGAACCAACGTTAATTTTACCTAGGGAAGAAGATTTTATAAAGACAATCAGATTATTTCTCGCCATGTAAATTTAGGAGAAAAAGCGATCATTGTGTCTTCATGTGAATCCAGTTAATGTGGCGTGGAACACGATCTGCATTGTCTACTTTAAAGGACGTGATACGCACAGCATTCTCCTTTTTGCCAATATGGTGACCATTCGACGATCTATGACCGAACATTGGACCTAGTAGTAACTCTTGACAGCATAACGTCAGGTCGAATGGGGAAGGGCATGGTCATCATGGACGGTCTCATAATCTTTAATCTACAGTGGATACAGTGGATGGATTCAAATCTTCTTTTCTTTGCTTGTCTTTATAATTAACGTTTGTTTTTTTCCAAAGCGTTGGCCTGGCATGCACCTCCGTAATTAAAGAGAGACATTGTTCTTCGTTCAATTTCGTCTAAAAACTGATTCTGATAACATTATCTCACATTTGGTTTGGCTATATATTTATAAATACTTACAGTTTTTTCAACATGTTCAGCCTTCATATCCATTTCGCAATTATTTTTTTCCACAAGATGCTATCAACACGTGGATTTGTACAATTAAAAATGAAGCATTGATTTTATTCATCGCATCTGCTCGACTGTGCACGAAAACTGAATTGACTTGTGCTCGAAAATTTCGAGCATATGTTATGGTACGGATTCAACATTTCGCTATTCTGTTTTTGTTACGCATAACAAGTATAACATAACAAAATGTTGTTATGTGTAACTCTTATGGTCTACAGTCTGGACGCTCCTTTAGACCAGACGCCATACGAAACCTCAAAGTGCTCGCTCTAACCACTATTTCCGTCTTGATTGCACTCACACGGAATGGTAACACGCTTCGAAGCTTGGGCCGATTAGATTGATTTTCCCCTCAATTGCAAACTTCTCCGCGGTAACTCTCGCACACTTGTACTCGTAGCGCACATCGGTTTTGTATGTGTAGGTGGGTTTAATCAGAGTGTCCTGGTCGCAGATGTCTTTCTTCTCCATCACACATAGGCGAATCCTCCAACTGAACGATTTGTGACTATGAATTAGTGTGTGACCCCATATGAAAATGCAATTGCTCCACACGATTTGCCTTGTTTTAACCCAACTTTTTGATCGTAGTTAGATACTGTGCGTATGAGCACTTTGCAGTCCGCACGCTTTGGGCAGATCTTCTTAAATTGCGCAGTACAGTACAAAATGCTGACTCTTCTCGAGTAGCCGACGATTCTTTAGCATTCCGCAGTAAATGTTTAGCGCTAGAAATATTGCGCTAGATGCCTTCCTTCTTGGAATCATGAAGTAGATCAAGAATCTGCCAAAGCAGATCTTCCACGCATGGAACAGGATATCACTAGATATGAAACAAGGAACGGGATATGGATATGAATCCTAACGAGATTGGCCGTACTATAGCCAGAAGAATCGTTCCACGTCTTTACACAGGTACTATTTCAATTTCAATTTATTAAACAGGTCTGCCTGTAGGTTTCACCTGTACTTACAAACTACCTTAGGGTAACAAACAATATAACCAAAAACCGTATGACTGAAGAGGGGGGAGGAGAGGGAGCTAGGAATGAACAATAAAGGGCTTATTATATGGGGGAAAACTCTGTCACTTGATTTTGGATTCTATCTTCCAATATCAGCCTTTGACAGAAATATGCCTGCCGCTTGTGTAATAACACAGTAGGGCCGAAGTAATGAGAGTGTGAGTAAAAATCACATAGAAAATGAAGAATGTTTAAATACATTAACAATGTTACCCAATTTCAAATGCGTGGAACCTTTCTATCTTATCCAACACCAATTGAAGACGAAAACAAAACAAAACTCTCGTGTTGATGAATGTTTGCCTAACATCAAACGAAATCCGAATCGAGTATGCTGAATCACTCAGTAGCAGCGCTTGGAGGTTATGGAAAAATATTTCCTTCCGACTGTTTAAGGACGAAGTTTTACGGAAGACCTCAACTCTCCTTACAGCACTCAGAAACGATGAGCATAACTTTTTAGATCCTATTCTTAAACGGTGGATTTATCCCACGCAGAGAGACAGTCAATCGCCAGCATAAAATTGTTAACAAAAGACTAACATACACTTTCCAGATCAAACACAAAGAGATCGAATGTCCGAGTCATATCCAACACCTGAAACGTAAGAAGAAGCTCAGCCTTGTATGCCATTACACCTGCCTCAACACTACTGGCCTACATGAAAGCAATACTGGCCTCATGTAAGATCGAACATTTACATGCGTTTTCCTTGGCATCTGAATTTGACCGGCATCTGAATATTGTTGGTAGAATCGTATTACTGAACAATAACTCTATGCGACATCTTTACCTATTTTGTGCGGTACTGTACCACATTGTACCGTTATCCCCGCGTGTACGCGTGTATATTTTCATACATTTGTACAACACTCTGCGATCTACTATCTATGTTTAGCGACAAAAGTTTTTTATTATTGTGATATTACATTGAATAAACATGATATTCTCAACATAATCGACCGTCAACTATTGGGGTAGATCATCCCAAAAGTTAGAAAGCTTAAGCTTTAAGCCTGTATCTGTCAAATAATCCAGGTACCGGGCTGTATCATTCTGTACAGATTCGTAAAGGACATAGCATTTTGACATAAAGAATGACACAAGGGATCATTTTTGTGAAACTAAAATTTGAGAAAAATCGATTTAAGTTTAGTAATTTGGTTTTAATTTCAATGTGTTTGAAATAATATACAAGTATGATTATCAAAATAATCCTTTTTCAGTTCTTTTCGTTAAAAAAAATTTGTTTACCTTTTTCGCACACGGGAAACTTGGCCTAACCTGGCTCAGACCAGCTAGCAAAATTCTTTGTTTTGACATTTGTCGAGTTTGGGTTTTGGGTACTTGGGTACTTTCATTGAGAAACCAATCTAATCCTTCTTTCCTAGGCTTAACTTGGCTTGCCATTTGTATGGCGAGCTGTAGGCGGATAAGCCTGGGAACGTCAAAACGCATACAAAAAAACTGGCTTAGAGCGTGATCTACGCCAATATTTAAAATTGGTCAATTTTTCCAATAAAACTTCTGCAGTTCCACTGTAGTATGATAGCCATTGGAAGACATGACTCGTCCAGGCGTATCATCATACTAAGACCTGGCCATTGATCTAGCCACTCTCGAACCATTCCTCTGAGGAAAGGAATCGCCAAGGGAATCAGACCTGCTAGGTGTTGCGGGAGGTGGAGGGATTGAAGCAGAGATTGAAGAATCTCTGTCAGGGTGGGTAAGGATCTAGGTTCAGTTGGGAACGCAAGGTTTTTAGGAGTCTTTACCTTACGTGGGCGAAAGGTGGTTTGTTCATCACGGGTAGGAAATGGGCGAAGCTTCACCGTGACGACGCGGTGCCTTTTTGGGGAAAAGTTTCTTTTTTGGTGCCTTTCTGATCGGCACCCTAGGGATGTTCCATCTTTTAACTCCTGTGAGAGGAGCCAGATTGGGCAACGGTTCATTTTCCGCTAAAAGACATAGCGTGTCGAACGGATTCACGCTTGGGGTCGCCTTCAGAACATCGGCGTACGAGCCCCTTGCAATTTGGAGTACAGATCGTTTGTGCTTCGCCTGTCTTCTACGATAGACAGGACAGGAGGTAACCTCATGCCATTCTTGTTTGCAGTGAATGCATTTTTCGGCCGATTTGTTGCACTCTGAGGTAATGTGAACTCCTTTGCATTTACTGCACTTTACTACGTTTGAGCAGTAAGGAGTTGAATGCCCAATCTGACTGCATTTGGTGCAGTTTGCTACCTTTGAAACAAAAGGTCGACGAATAGGCACGCGAAGTCCCTCAAAATGAAGGGAATTCGGAAGAACCGTACCTTCGAAGGTGATTCGGAGCGAGGAAGTCTCACGATACACCTTCTTTCCGTCGACAAAGCTTGAAGCATAAAGCTTTTTTACTTCAAGGATCTTAGCACGAGGAGTTGATTGATGCAAAAATGCCCCCTCTCCGTATTTTAGGATGTCCTCCAGAGAGCATTCAAAGTCATCTACTACAACGATGACTTCCACCAATCCACCGGGTATGTAAACCCGATAATCCTCCGTATAGGTCGGATCAGCCGCAATGGCATTGGCCTGCGTCCTGTCCTTAGCGGAAACCCGAATGTTATTGGATCGCAGCCGAAGCACGTCCAAAACTCCTGGATAGTTTTTAAAGATCGATGCAGAGATCGATCTGGCATCCAGGGGTTTATTTCTGGGCATGAAGAAAACATCATGTACCCCCTTGAAAGAAGCAGGATACGCCCTGCTTCTTGGTTTCGGGACTGCTGAGTTGAATGGTTCACTCGAGGAAGAAGCCTGTTCTACTAATAGGGATTTACTTTACTTTACCGCACTTTACTGAGCGGGCGCTCAGCTTACCTACACACAACACTAGACGATACAACTAAGCAGTCACAATTACGCACCTACGCACAGGTCGCTTCTCAAACGTTCTATACACTTTCACTATACGTGCTGCGTGTAGCTGGGGTCGATGGCTTTTTGTTTTTGGCAATTCTCGTCGAATTCGTCAGCACGGAGCATTTGAGCAGGTGCACGTCCTGATCGCTTCGTGGTTGGAGACGGAATGAAACATATTTTTCTTTCGCTAGCACATCTAGCTCTTCCGCAAACGAATCCTGTTGAGCTAACTGGCATAGTTTTAGTTCGGTGTTTCGCAGTTCCGTGGTTGTAAGCGGTGGAACTCAATTCTCCAACTCCTTGGTGTGCAGTTTTCTTGCGGTTGACTCTCGATCTTTCGGCTCGTTTCATGCAAATCGCGAAACGTAAGTAGTATGCTACGACTCGTTTTAGTTTGTTGTACAACGAATAATGCACGAACAAATTTTCGCGGAACTCACACCTTGTAGCCACTGTGACAATTCGTGAAACCGTCACTCGCTCTTCGATGATACTGTCCTCTTCCTTCACTGTCGATGGGCGAATTGGCCATGCATCTTGACTGTAAGCCAACCAATGAGGCCCATGCCACCAACAATCGCATTTTAACAATTCTCCTGGCTTCAGTCCCCGTGATATGTCGTCAGCTTGATTATCAACCCCAGGAACATGACGCCATTCCGCGATTCTCGTCTCCTCCTGTATTTGCGCCACTCTGTTGGCCACAAATGGTTTCCATCTACGTGGTGAAGAATCCAAACAATGCATCACCGTCACTCAGTCGGTCCAACAGAAAGCCATCGTAGACGCTGTTAGTGCTCGACTCACTTTCCGGAATAGTTGGGTTGCTTATCGTGCCGCGCACTAATCCAACCTGGCGATCGAATGCGTGTTCGACAACGAAACGACCTTAGATTTTGCCGCTAGTAATTGCACCGTAACTCCGTTTCCCGTGGACTCTCGAACATAGCAGCAAGCTCCATATGCACTCTGTGATGCATCAGCGAAAACGTGCAATTGTAAGCTGACCGTTTTTGGCTAAGATATGAATCGTGGCACTCTTAATTTGCGTAGCGAATATAACGTTGAATGAAAGCTCCTCCATTCTTGTTGAAGCTCGTCCGGTGGTGCACGGTTCCAATCCCAAGCCTTTCCTCCTTCCTTTAAGCACCATAAACGTTGGAGGAAAACTTTCGCGATGATGATAGTCGGACCCAACAGACCAAGTGGGTCGAATATGCTTGCCGTATACGATAGGACAAGGCTTCTAGCCAGTACTTCTGGTGGTTGCGACAATTCAACCTTGAAGAAAAACGAAACGTTAGCGGGTTCCCAAACCAGCCCTAACGTGGAAACTGCCTGACTACTTTTCCATTCGTGCATCGATTGAATCGCTAGATCTTCTCGCGGTACATCCAGCAGCGATTCAGGAACGTTTGATGCCCATTTTTTTAATACGAAGCCAGCTGAGTTGAGCATTGCCGTGATTTGTTTTCGTATCTCTGTCGCATCGGTTAACTCTGTCGCATCGGTTAACTCTGTCGCTCCGGTCGACGTAAAAGTCATGCAAAACGGGATCAACTGCTTTCGGGTATTTTTCTTTATAATCGTGCGCAACTTGTTGTAAGGTTCGAGTGGCTAGGAAAGGAGCTGACGCTGTACCGTAAGTTACTGTGTTCAGTTCATACGTTGATATCCGATCTTGGGGGTTCTTTCGATATCTGATACGCAACAGATTCCGGTCGGTTTTGCTGTGGAGAATCTGTCGGTATATTTTTTTACATCAGCCACTATCGCGATCGCTTGTGTCCTGCATCGCAAAATGATTGTAAGCAGGCCTTCCTGGATAATTGGGCCAACTAGCAACGTATCGTTTAATGAGTACTCCGATGACGTTTTACAGGACGCGTCAAACACGACCCGCACCTTGGTAGATGTACTTGATTCCTTCACCACAGCATGGTGAGGAATATAGCAATTAGGAATACTATCATCCACCGGTGCGGTAAGTTTTCGCATGTGACCAAGCTCTTCGTATTCCTGCATGAATCGCTTATATTCTGTTTCCATTTCAGGGTTGATCTTCAAGCGCCGTTCCACTCCCAACAATCGTCGATCCGCTATTTCCATTAATGAGCTCAACACCTTGTCTGCGCTGGGATTACGAGGCAGGCATACTATGTATCGTCCATGGTCATCGCGTGTTGTAGTTGCAGCATAATGTTTCTCGCAAGCGTCCTCGTCTAACGACAAGGCGGGTCCCTCAAGATTGTCTTCGCTCTCCCAAAATCGTTGAAGTCGTTCCACTCCCAAATTTATCCAATGCCTCGTAGTTGATGATTGTCTGCCTAGCTTTCTTGTTAATGTTTGTTTATTTTTTTTTCTTATACATTTTTTTGTTCTCTTTTTTCCTTTTTCTTTTCTTTTGTATTTTTTATTCTGGAGTTAGACAACCCCTTTTCATGCTTTTCCCCGTGTGAAAAAGGTGAAAGGGGTTATTACCTTCTCCAAGTTTCTTTTCCTTTTTGGTTTTATCCAATATTTCTATGTTTTTTTTCTGTTATGTACTTTGTTAGTTTCCTAATTGTGTCTCCTGTTTTTTCCTTCCATTTCGTTTTTAGTACTTGTTTTGTTATTCTATCTTTGGTGTGGTATATTGGGCATTCAAAAATCATGTGCCATCCTATCTTTGGTTTATCGCAGTTATCACAGTTTCCGTTTTGTTTGATCTTCATTATGAATAGCCAGTAGTCGGTTAGATCGTGCCCTGATAGTATTTTGTTCATTGTTTTCGTTTGTTTGGTGTTGTTACGAACGTTATCGTAATAGAACGGCTCATAATACGCGGTGTAGTTTTTAATAGCTTTATTTTCCTCGAGAGAGGGCTAAAAAATTCACTATCGTTTCGCAATAAACAAATGAGCGCTCTTTTCCCTTCGTCGGTCCCCTTTATGCCTTTTTCTCGTCCTGGCCAGCCAATGACCCCTAATCGAAACGTCATTCGGCCCGATCGACTCCACTTCGTACTGGGCGACGACGCCAACGCCATCTACATGTCGTTTATCTCTGACGCTGGTTCCTAGCTTTCCTAATTTTAATCGGACCGTTGATTTGTATCAACAGAAGAATTGAGAATTGGTTTTGGAAGTTAAAGAATTTTTTCCTTTGTTTTTTGATAGGTCACTGTACCATTTTTTTGTTTCATTTTCCATTTCTGTTTGGAGCAATTTGGTGGCATCTACGCATCTAAGCTTGTTTTCTATTTCTCTTGCTATTGCGTTCTATTACCCTTTCTTCCCCGTGCCTCATTTGTGGTCTTACAATTTTTTTGATTGGTCAAGGTGTGCTAATCTCACTACTCCCTTTAGTTTTCGTAGCTCGTTTATCAAATACGTAACGGGACTTTTTTTCTTCAGTATTTGCGCTGGAATCAACCTGAAAATCTCTTAAATGAAATGGTTACGGTAAAACACCTGTTCATTTTCACGAAATTCTATTAGTGTTACTGTGTGTCTTATATCAATGTGTATTGTTTGTTTGAATTTGTTTGTGTTAATTGGACGTTGAACGGCATACTGAGTTTAATAAGAATTCTTTTCTGACTAAAGCCAGGTTGAGCAGCCAATAGGGCAACGGTTCTGCGAATTAACAGTAAAGAATAGGAAGGAAGCTCGTGCGGGGCTTGGGGCATCGTGCTCCTGTAGTGAGCGTTCAGTAGCATAGCAGAAGCAATCGGGCAAAAACGTCTCAGACTATTTAATAAAAATAAAAAAAATATAACACAACGTAGGTCCAAGTTTTCTTTTGGCTACAAATAAAAATTGGTGTAGTGAATAGAACATTACACCAACATCATTATTATTTTTCGTTGTTGGTATTTTCCTCTACTATATCCTCCTTAATTGGATTCAGTTTCCCTATAAGTATGTGGAACGGAACAGAATATTTTTTCCAGAGTGTTTGTATTCGAAGTTGTGTTTGGCGTGTTCCTACCGTTCATCAAGAACTTATAAGTTCATCAAGAACTCTGCAAAGGCAAAGCCTTCGGTTTAACTACTCCCTCGGCCAACCCGTTAGAACAACAGAAGTGCAGCATCGTTGAACAATGGCCATAAACATTGCCTTGAACATTGGCCACTGTTCATACGTTCCGTCAAGTTAAGGTATCGGGATTTTCAGCTGGGATTCGGGACTTGGTGCCCTATTGGAAATCAGCGTGTCTAGTTTTATGTACAACTTTCCACACATTACATCAGCTTTTGCGTCCAGCAACGATGTCCTTTTTGTCTTTGATAAATCAACAAAAAACTATCAGTTTCTTTAATACCACGAATGTTTTATTAATTTTATTTATTTATTTTGATTATAAAGGCTCTTAGCCGTACTATCCGTCCCATGACGATGATGATCCGTCCGTCAGACTGCATGGAGTACACATTCCTCAAGGCATTTCCTCCTTGTCTACAGCCTTATCCCGGGCATGCTCGGTTAATACCATGAATATATTCTCTATTAAAAAGTTCACTGCTACTTTCTTTACGAAAAAGAGGACCGGCGCCTCTTTGCACGTACTTTTATTGCTGGGCACACACGTACGTCCACTGGACGTCCAAAATCCACGAAGTCATAGAAAAATTCAAAAAAATTGGGTCCTGCCGTGGACGCGTCCACAAGGCGTCCACAAAGCACAAAGTGAAAGAGGAATCGGAAAGAATTCTATCGAGAGCAGATCAGCGGACTTGCTCTCACCCGCTTACGCAGCCTTGCTGTTGTAGAGTAAAAAGGATGGATTGCATAAAGGTGGGTTATGATCGAACCGTTGTGAGAACTAGGAAGAAAAACATTGTTTTTGTGTGATGGAATGTTCAAACACCACGAACATATTGCGAAGCGGTTCCCGATATTATGATATAACATTATTTTTTTATGAGCTCAATATTTGCAATGGTTTATCTGAAACCTACATAAAACAAATACGAACAAATATTAGACTAGGCAAAATAAGCACTTACATTTAGCGGCAGAAATAGAAGGTTTAATTTGCCTATTATCATGAGCCATTTCCAAAACATCCATTAGTTTCACAGCAGAATAATTATCGATTTCTACAACTCTTTTTTGTCTGACGTCAGCACATAAACGTATTCCTTTAGTTCAAAACTAGATCTAGATCCTCTCTGAACTTTACGTATGCTTCTGTTAGAATGACGCGTACGGAGCATACGGGTTGATCGTACGACTATTGTGTCTCGCTTGTGCGTACGGTAAAGGATAGGTTTATGTTCGGATTTGCACGATGTTCGATGTGGACGTGGTCGTCCCGTGTGTGCCCAGCCTAAGATCGATTGCAGATCGATTTCAGAGAGAAATTTGAATTACTTTTGCCAGGTGGGAGAGCCATATCGGTTTGTTGGTCAATGGTTATATATATACATATATATATATCATTTTGTGCTGACAGTTGGTGCTGTAATGT
This sequence comes from Anopheles marshallii, assembly GCF_943734725.1. Lineage (NCBI taxonomy): Eukaryota > Metazoa > Arthropoda > Insecta > Diptera > Culicidae > Anopheles > Anopheles marshallii. The sequence continues at coordinate 52,455,719 of NC_071326.1, read as the reverse complement.
CCGGGATCAGTACTGCTTCGGGCCATCGGGAAAAGCGGTCGATGATTGTCAAACAGTAGTGGTTGCCATTGCTGACTGGAAAAGTTCCGATGATGTCCACAATGATGTGAGAGAACCTTACGGCGATTGTCGGATACTTTTTTAGAGGGCTCTTTGTATGGTGCCCTACTTTGGCTCGTTGGCAAGCGATACAGTTCCTCACGCATTCCTGGGTCTCGCTCTTGATGTCCAGCCAAAAGAAACGTTCTGTCATCAGTTTGGCTGTGGCTCTTGCTCCTGGGTGACTCAGGTCGTGGACGGCGTGTACAAGCGGTTTCCGGAATGACTTCGGTATGTAAGGTCAAATTATTCCACCAGGGCGCTCGGCGTACAGCGATTTGTTGCTTCCTGGAATCGGTGTTCGGTGTTGCTTCCTGGTGTCCTCTGGAGGTGCACGTCGGTTGATTTTTTCCCATTGAGCATATCGGCCAATTTGGGATCGCTGGATTGTTCCTCTGGTAGTTTCTCGTAGTCGATAGTAGGAGTCACCTGGTAGGTTTGATGCGTGAGGAAAGATTTCAAGGCGTGCACCAGAGGCTTGTGGTCAGTGTATATACAAAACTCCCGACCTTCTAAATGGTATCGAAAATGCCTTATGGCTAGGTAAATGGCCGTGAGTTTGCGGTCGTACGTAGCGTATTTGCGTTGCGCTTTCTCAAACTTATTTAAGAAAAAAACAAGAGGTTGTCGTTAAAAAGCTGGTGAAGTACGGCTCCTTTGGCGTGTTCTGACGCATCGGTCCACAGCGAGTGTTCTCCGTTTGCTACGGGGTGTGTTAATAGCGCGGCGTTTAGCAGCTATTCCTTGCATCTGTCAAACGCTTCGGAAGCTTCGGCTGTTGGCTGTTGGTCAAACGCTTACTCAAGTTGAGTAACGTTTTATTCATCTTTTTATTTCCCGGGGGAAAGACGACGATAGCAGTTGACCATAGCGAGGATTATTTTTAGCTCGATTACGTTCGTCGGCCTACTCAACTCGCTATTCGCTCTAACCCGCTCAGGGTGGAGACGTTTTCCTTCAGTGTTAACCAGATGTTTCAGGAAGGAGATTTTGGTCTTTTTGATTAAAACGAGTCCACGGATGGATGACGCGTTGAAAGGTTTTCACGGCGTTTCTAAATCGGAAAGGCATCGTCGTAAACTCAAACAAACCGAAACGCGTCGTTATCGCCGTTTTCGGAATATCTTCTAGGTGTATTGGGATTTGGTGATATGCCTTATGCAGTTCGACTTTAGCGAAAACAAAACCCATTAAGCATTCGACGCCTTAAGAGCCATGTAATCGCTAAGGGTAGCCACGTGCCGTCGGCTTTTTTCGTCATATGCAGAGGATTGGCCCAGCTGCTGTTGGAAGGGCGGCACACTTCGAGCTGCCCCAGAGATTCGAATTCTGCTCGAGCAGCAGCGTACTTTTCAAACACAGTCGGAGACAGTCGGTGTGGTCGGGCGTGGCGATTGGTGAAGTTACATGTAATGGTCACTTTGACTGTTGGTTCCTGCAGATTTCGGTCGGGAACACCGGGTATACGTAGTTTGGTCAGAGCTTCGACGAGGCATTTGTTGTGAAGTTCCACCAGGAGGTGAAAGTTCAAGAAAAAATCTGCTCCGAAGACTGCAGTCGCTATACCCGCAATTATAAAGTTGCATAGGAACGCTCGCCTTAGGCCAGGATCTAAGGTGTAGCGAGATTCACCATACACGCGAATCAGTGAGCTGTTTGCGGCAAATAATTTCATCGATAGTAGTTTGCAAGGAATGTTGTCTATGGCTATGTTGTCTGGGTATCACGGAGACGTCGGCGCCGGTATCTATGAGAAACAGCTTGTTTGTGTTACGGTCCACTACCACAATTGATCCACTACCCATGTGATTGGTCCGATGCAATATCCACCTAGCAAGCGGAAAGCATTTTTTATAATGTTCGCAATCTGCACAAAATGGTCGTCACGCGGGAACTGTCGACAAGCGCGTGTATCGAGACGCAGAGAGCGCGAGCGGAGGATCGTGGCTATATCAATTTGACATGATCACGTTGGGGTCATCAGTTTTAGCACCTGCTTACATTGAATAGGCACTACTTTTTATGGGTCTTAGTAAAATTTATTAATTTCTCACGATAAACTAACGGCGCTAATGCACAGGATGACACGAGAACGAATAGTTAAGCCAAACCGGAACCGCCTACGCCTGGCATTTCGCGTCTTGGCACCACGGTCGTGTGATGGTCATCGGCGTGACAGCCAGTGTCACTACGGTCACCGGTTTCGCTGACCGTTACGACGGTCGCTACACCTCCAAATTGTCCAGTTGTTCCGGCTTATTAGAATTTGGAAACGAAAGCCACTTGGAGCCTGCGATGACGGGACTGCTCTAACGACATCGTGCACTGTTGACTGTTGTCGCCTGTACATTGTCGCTTTTCATAGCCTGCTTCTACGACAGTTGCTGAATGAGCTGCTTGTTTTCCAATCTGAGCTGCTTTACGTCTCCTCTAAGCTGTTTTACGATCTCCCTGAGTTGTTTTAGCTCCTGTAACACCGCCTCCAATATATTGTCGGCGTATTGTCCGGAGTCGACAGAAGACAGTTGGTTTTCAGGCTCTAAAGATGAATGCTGCTGGAGTTCTGTTGTCGAAGCTGGGACTAAATGCGCAATGTCCAAAGACGGCAACGGGATGTTGGCTACAACATGAACTCCAGTATCGATGAAAGCCGTTTCCTGGCTCTCGTCTTGATGTAACTGATTATTTGAAGAACACATCTTTACTGACTTGTTGACTCGGCAAGGATCTTGCAACTATTGATGAATATGCGTACTTCATCCTGTCTTAATATACTCAAATTTTAGGCTTAATAACTTACCTGTACCAAATGTAGGAATGGGTATAGCTTTACATCTCCCTTGTATGCATCTCACGTACGTCCGTGGCCCTAATGGAATTTCCCTGTTTGGTTCTAGTACGGGTCAGGTACTAAACATAAAACCTTTTCTAGCAGACAACCGTGCTAATGGGTAAACCTGCAAAGGTAAAATGTTGTGGATATGAGAACTTCCAGGTAGTTTGTACGGCATGCAAAGAATTTTGTTAACCTCTAGGTAACAATATAGCATAAACAGTTTTGTATGCTCTTTAGGGTAGTTTATAAAACAGTCTCAGCTATGTTAAAACAAGACCTATTTAAACGAAGTCTTGTCTACAAATAGATTATTCTTTCGGCACCGTTGTTTTCTTACTGTTGCAGACGCAGACTTTGTCGCATGTTTTGCGCTCTGGGTTGTTTGCGCCATGCGACAACATCCAGATGTGTGCGTGACACAGGTGCGTCGCTTACGGGTCAATGCGTGATTGACCCGATATCAACGCGTATGCGTAATCGGGAGACTTCGGGTTGAGCATCAGCGGTGAGCAGACGTGCAGGCAACCGCTGCTGCACGTCACAGTGTTTTATCTATTTATTGTTAATAAATGTAATAAGTTAACGTACAAACAATGGTTAACGATCTATGCTTCCGCGTGCATCCGTCCGAACCCCAAGACATAACACTTACCGTTAAATTTCTGAAGAGAGACATGTGTAAACATTCAATGGCCACCAAACGTTTAGCAATCTATTCGATAAATAATTAAAAGCACAACAAATAGCTTCTCCGTTTTGGCTGTTGATGGTAAATGTTTTTAGGGAGGTAAGTTATTACGGTCTTACCACGGTAGGCGTCGAACAGCATATCGGGAAAATGTTTTTTGATCGATTCGATCTTTTGTTTCCATAGCTCGGAATGCGGGCGTGTAATAATAGACCCATATTCCATAATGGGCCTGACTAGCGCACAATATAGGGCTTTTATACAAGTAAGATCGTCTAAGTCTCTCGCTACCTTAAAAATCAATCTCAGTGTCCTATTAACCTATTATTAGGTCTCAATATGTCATTATAGAGCTGCAAAAAATTAAGTTTGGTGTCTAATATGATGCCTAGGTCCCGTATTTCATCTTTCCGTACTAATAATTGTCCGTTTATAACATAGTCTATATAAATTGGAGTACGCATAAGTGTAAAAGATAAAACAAAACATTTTTCAACGCTCAGAGACAACATATTTCGCAGACACCACTCATTAAAAGCGGTTGAAGCCATTTGTAGGATTGATGAATTTCCACCGTAGCGATCGACACGCATGAACAGTTTCACATCGTCAACATACATCAAGAAACAGGACTTTGGTAGTACGTACGACATATCATTAACGTATAACAGGATCAGTAGTGGACGCCAATTTATTTTTTGCTTTTGCGGTACACCGGACGTACTCTCGTATTCGGTTGAAAATGACTGTTCGTATCTTACACTGTAGTTGCGGTTCAACAGGTGGATCAGGTGGAACAGGTGAGCCATGCGTGGATTTTTCCATAAAGTCCAAGTCTCCTGAGCTTTTTCAGCAGTATATCGATGGATATGCTCTCGAAAGCTGCTTTGAGATCTGTGTAAACACAATCCATCTGGAGACCCTCAACCATACAGCTCAAACATTCCGAGACAAATTTTACCAAATTTGTGGATGTTGAACGTTTTGGTATGAATCCGCGCTGTGCAGAACAGATGTATTGCTCCGAGGTTCTCAATAACATCTCATGTATCATTCTTTACGTTTTTCTTAGAGTTGATATATGACCAAAACGATTTGGGGTTACGTCTTAGGTTGCAATGTACACGAGAAATATAATTTTTGTGCAACATTCGATGGTGGTTCCGATATTCTCAAGCAGTCGTATGAGAATAATCACGGTTTGTGTTGTTCTTGCGATTATGAAAACGTCTCAACACAACCCGTTTCCGTCTTTTAAGGACAGTTAGTTGTCGGTTTGACCATGGTGGATTACGCTTTCTTTTTTTACGAGGAACTGTCCTGTGTATAATTTCGTTCATTTTTGGCGTTAAAAAGTGTATTGCGTCATTAATGGTAATACCGTCAGTAAATAAATGGTCGAAGTTTTCGTTTGAAATTGCATTGTCAAGTATTTCGAAGTTCGCATGTAAAAAATCTAACGATCGATGTTCGGTGGGAGAATTATTCTCGAGCGTTGCAGCAGTCATGATGTTAGCACGGACGATTAGCGGTGGATGATAAAGATCAGCAGGTACTAAATATCCATGCATGTCAGGAAATGTAACGTCAATACTTTCTGACTCAGATTCATTGATTAGAACAAGATCCAAGATTCTGCCCGATTCATTACGCCAATGATTTTTTTCTCCAGTCGATATAAGTCTAACAAATCCAACAGACCGTTTGAGTTGTTTGGATCAGGGTCACAGGTTGACCAATTTAAACTTAGTTGCGTTGGATGATTGTGATTGACCAGTGGTGGTGTTAGATGTGATGCGTTCCGATAGAGGTGTACGTGAAAAGTAGTTGACTCGGTAGTTGATGGTAATAGAGTTGGCGTGGGAAGAGCAACTCCTGCCGCACCATGTGAATCTTTTGTACCGGTGAAGAGGCTTTTTAGAGATACTAACATCTAACCTTCTTATGGATCTCCAAAATGGATGAAACTTTGCGCTCAAGACCTGACAGAAATTCCTTCTTAAGGTCGGTCTTAACCGCACTTAAGGCAGCATCGATGTAACGTAGTGGTAGTGGTAGACACAATTCATGATCGTTGAACGGGTGATGAAGTGCACATATAAAACTTTCTAATTCACGTCAAAATCACGCCAAAACAACAACGAATCACACACTGGTCCGCAGGCAGTTCTTTACGGGATGGTTAGAGTGAAGTTCCAACGTCTACCAACGTCTAATCGATTCCTTACGATGAGATAGATTCGTTGTATGTGTATTTGTTATGTGTGCATTTCTATGTGTATTATGTGTAACGCGTAGTTTGTACGACATGCAAATTTTTTTCTTGTTATTTTGTGCACTGTTATTCTTATCTTCCGTATATGAAAGCGCATGGAAGCTGGCAAAACAAATGCTGGATCAGTTCGTCAAGCATTTTCCCACTATTTATGGAGAAAGAAATGTTTCTAGCAATGTTGACAATATTCAGCATGTTTAAGAGGACGTCGCCAGATTTGAACCATTAGAAGAAATCTCCAATATGGTTTCTATAAGGAACTACAGCACCTGAAGCGTCTGATGAGAGATAGGAGCAAATTTTTGGAACAAATTGTTAACAGAGTGTGTGAACTACATCATGCAAATGTAGCCACAGTAAACTACGAAACCAGCAGCTACTCAACGATAACTACCAAAGGTTATAACATTTTCGTTGCACATGAAACGGCATGTACGACGTAGATGGCGTGTTGGCACGTTGCTGCCGGATGTTAAAGGAGCACAATGGTCTGCAATTTCGCGCTTCCTGAACATATCCTTCATGGTAGAAACACAAGCCGTTAGAAGTTGGCGTAACAGCACGATGCATCTGACGGGTACGTGAACGAGATCGCACGCGTTCCGGGTGATTGGTCCGATGCAATATCCACCTAGCAAGGGGAAAGCATTTTTACAATGTACGGAATCTGCACAAAATCGTCGTCACGCGGGAACTGTCGACAAGCGCGTGTATCGAGGCGCGGAGAGCGCGAGCGGAGGATCGTGGCTATATAAATTTGACATGATCACGTCGGGGTCATCAGTTTTAGCACCTGCTTACATTGAATAGGCACTTTTTTATGGATCTTAGTAAAATTTATTAATTTCTCACGATAAACTAACGGCGCTAATGCACAGGATGACACGAGAACGAATAGTTAAGCCAAACCGGAACCGCCTACGCCTGGCATTTCGCGTCTTGGCACCACGGTCGTGTGATGGTCATCGGCGTGACAGCCAGTGTCACTACGGTCACCGGTTTCGCTGACCGTTACGACGGTCGCTACACCTCCAAATTGTCCAGTTGTTCCAGCTTCTTAATAATTTGGAAACGAAAGCCACTTGGAGCCTGCGATGATGGGACTGTTCTAACGACATCGTGCACTGTTGACTGTTGTCGCCTGTACATTATCGCTTTTCGTAGCCTGCTTCTGCGACTGTTGCTGAATGAGTTGCTTGTTTTCCAATCTGAGCTGCTTTACGTCTCCTCTAAGCTGTTTTACGATCTCCCTGAGTTGTTTTAGCTCCTGTAACACCGCCTCCAATATATTGTCGGCGTATTGTCCGAAGTCGACAGAAGACAGTTGGTTTTCAGGCTCTAAAGATGAATGCTGCTGGAGTTCTGTTGTCGAAGCTGGGACTAAATGCGCAATGTCCAAAGACGGCAACGGGATGTTGGCTACAACATGAACTCCAGTATCGATGAAAGCCGTTTCCTGGCTCTCGTCTAGATGTAACTGATTATTTGAAGAACACATCTTTACTGACTTGTTGACTCGGCAAGGATCTTGCAACTATTGATGAATATGCGTACTTCATCCTGTCTTAATATACTCAAATTTTAGGCTTAATAACTTACCTGTACCAAATGTAGGAATGGGTATAGCTTTACATCTCCCTTGTATGCATCTCACGTACGTCCGTGGCCCTAATGGAATTTCCCTGTTTGGTTCTAGTACGGGTCAGGTACTAAACATAAAACCTTTTCTAGCAGACAACCGTGCTAATGGGTAAACCTGCAAAGGTAAAATGTTGTGGATATGAGAACTTCCAGGTAGTTTGTACGGCATGCAAAGAATTTTGTTAACCTCTAGGTAACAATATAGCATAAACAGTTTTGTATGCTCTTTAGGGTAGTTTATAAAACAGTCTCAGCTATGTTAAAACAAGACCTATTTAAACGAAGTCTTGTCTACAAATAGATTATTCTTTCGGCACCGTTGTTTTCTTACTGTTGCAGACGCAGACTTTGTCGCATGTTTTGCGCTCTGGGTTGTTTGCGCCATGCGACAACATCCAGATGTGTGCGTGACACAGGTGCGTCGCTTACGGGTCAATGCGTGATTGACCCGATATCAACGCGTATGCGTAATCGGGAGACTTCGGGTTGAGCATCAGCGGTGAGCAGACGTGCAGGCAACCGCTGCTGCACGTCACAGTGTTTTATCTATTTATTGTTAATAAATGTAATAAGTTAACGTACAAACAATGGTTAACGATCTATGCTTCCGCGTGCATCCGTCCGAACCCCAAGACATAACACTTACCGTTAAATTTCTGAAGAGAGACATGTGTAAACATTCAATGGCCACCAAACGTTTAGCAATCTATTCGATAAATAATTAAAAGCACAACAAATAGCTTCTCCGTTTTGGCTGTTGATGGTAAATGTTTTTAGGGAGGTAAGTTATTACGGTCTTACCACGGTAGGCGTCGAACAGCATATCGGGAAAATGTTTTTTGATCGATTCGATCTTTTGTTTCCATAGCTCGGAATGCGGGCGTGTAATAATAGACCCATATTCCATAATGGGCCTGACTAGCGCACAATATAGGGCTTTTATACAAGTAAGATCGTCTAAGTCTCTCGCTACCTTAAAAATCAATCTCAGTGTCCTATTAACCTATTATTAGGTCTCAATATGTCATTATAGAGCTGCAAAAAATTAAGTTTGGTGTCTAATATGATGCCTAGGTCCCGTATTTCATCTTTCCGTACTAATAATTGTCCGTTTATAACATAGTCTATATAAATTGGAGTACGCATAAGTGTAAAAGATAAAACAAAACATTTTTCAACGCTCAGAGACAACATATTTCGCAGACACCACTCATTAAAAGCGGTTGAAGCCATTTGTAGGATTGATGAATTTCCACCGTAGCGATCGACACGCATGAACAGTTTCACATCGTCAACATACATCAAGAAACAGGACTTTGGTAGTACGTACGACATATCATTAACGTATAACAGGAACAGTAGTGGACGCCAATTTATTTTTTGCTTTTGCGGTACACCGGACGTACTCTCGTATTCGGTTGAAAATGACTGTTCGTATCTTACACTGTAGTTGCGGTTCAACAGGTAAGATTGTTGCCATGCGTGGATTTTTCCATAAAGTCCAAGTCTCCTGAGCTTTTTCAGCAGTATATCGATGGATATGCTCTCGAAAGCTGCTTTGAGATCTGTGTAAACACAATCCATCTGGAGACCCTCAACCATACAGCTCAAACATTCCGAGACAAATTTTACCAAATTTGTGGATGTTGAACGTTTTGGTATGAATCCGCGCTGTGCAGAACAGATGTATTGCTCCGAGGTTCTCAATAACATCTCATGTATCATTCTTTACGTTTTTCTTAGAGTTGATATATGACCAAAACGATTTGGGGTTACGTCTTAGGTTGCAATGTACACGAGAAATATAATTTTTGTGCAACATTCGATGGTGGTTCCGATATTCTCAAGCAGTCGTATGAGAATAATCACGGTTTGTGTTGTTCTTGCGATTATGAAAACGTCTCAACACAACCCGTTTCCGTCTTTTAAGGACAGTTAGTTGTCGGTTTGACCATGGTGGATTACGCTTTCTTTTTTTACGAGGAACTGTCCTGTGTATAATTTCGTTCATTTTTGGCGTTAAAAAGTGTATTGCGTCATTAATGGTAATACCGTCAGTAAATAAATGGTCGAAGTTTTCGTTTGAAATTGCATTGTCAAGTATTTCGAAGTTCGCATGTAAAAAATCTAACGATCGATGTTCGGTGGGAGAATTATTCTCGAGCGTTGCAGCAGTCATGATGTTAGCACGGACGATTAGCGGTGGATGATAAAGATCAGCAGGTACTAAATATCCATGCATGTCAGGAAATGTAACGTCAATACTTTCTGACTCAGATTCATTGATTAGAACAAGATCCAAGATTCTGCCCGATTCATTACGCCAATGATTTTTTTCTCCAGTCGATATAAGTCTAACAAATCCAACAGACCGTTTGAGTTGTTTGGATCAGGGTCACAGGTTGACCAATTTAAACTTAGTTGCGTTGGATGATTGTGATTGACCAGTGGTGGTGTTAGATGTGATGCGTTCCGATAGAGGTGTACGTGAAAAGTAGTTGACTCGGTAGTTGATGGTAATAGAGTTGGCGTGGGAAGAGCAACTCCTGCCGCACCATGTGAATCTTTTGTACCGGTGAAGAGGCTTTTTAGAGATACTAACATCTAACCTTCTTATGGATCTCCAAAATGGATGAAACTTTGCGCTCAAGACCTGACAGAAATTCCTTCTTAAGGTCGGTCTTAACCGCACTTAAGGCAGCATCGATGTAACGTAGTGGTAGTGGTAGACACAATTCATGATCGTTGAACGGGTGATGAAGTGCACATATAAAACTTTCTAATTCACGTCAAAATCACGCCAAAACAACAACGAATCACACACTGGTCCGCAGGCAGTTCTTTACGGGATGGTTAGAGTGAAGTTCCAACGTCTACCAACGTCTAATCGATTCCTTACGATGAGATAGATTCGTTGTATGTGTATTTGTTATGTGTGCATTTCTATGTGTATTATGTGTAACGCGTAGTTTGTACGACATGCAAATTTTTTTCTTGTTATTTTGTGCACTGTTATTCTTATCTTCCGTATATGAAAGCGCATGGAAGCTGGCAAAACAAATGCTGGATCAGTTCGTCAAGCATTTTCCCACTATTTATGGAGAAAGAAATGTTTCTAGCAATGTTGACAATATTCAGCATGTTTAAGAGGACGTCGCCAGATTTGAACCATTAGAAGAAATCTCCAATATGGTTTCTATAAGGAACTACAGCACCTGAAGCGTCTGATGAGAGATAGGAGCAAATTTTTGGAACAAATTGTTAACAGAGTGTGTGAACTACATCATGCAAATGTAGCCACAGTAAACTACGAAACCAGCAGCTACTCAACGATAACTACCAAAGGTTATAACATTTTCGTTGCACATGAAACGGCATGTACGACGTAGATGGCGTGTTGGCACGTTGCTGCCGGATGTTAAAGGAGCACAATGGTCTGCAATTTCGCGCTTCCTGAACATATCCTTCATGGTAGAAACACAAGCCGTTAGAAGTTGGCGTAACAGCACGATGCATCTGACGGGTACGTGAACGAGATCGCACGCGTTCCGGGTGATTGGTCCGATGCAATATCCACCTAGCAAGGGGAAAGCATTTTTTACAATGTACGGAATCTGCACAAAATCGTCGTCACGCGGGAACTGTCGACAAGCGCGTGTATCGAGGCGCGGAGAGCGCGAGCGGAGGATCGTGGCTATATAAATTTGACATGATCACGTCGGGGTCATCAGTTTTAGCACCTGCTTACATTGAATAGGCACTTTTTTATGGATCTTAGTAAAATTTATTAATTTCTCACGATAAACTAACGGCGCTAATGCACAGGATGACACGAGAACGAATAGTTAAGCCAAACCGGAACCGCCTACGCCTGGCATTTCGCGTCTTGGCACCACGGTCGTGTGATGGTCATCGGCGTGACAGCCAGTGTCACTACGGTCACCGGTTTCGCTGACCGTTACGACGGTCGCTACACCTCCAAATTGTCCAGTTGTTCCAGCTTCTTAATAATTTGGAAACGAAAGCCACTTGGAGCCTGCGATGATGGGACTGTTCTAACGACATCGTGCACTGTTGACTGTTGTCGCCTGTACATTATCGCTTTTCGTAGCCTGCTTCTGCGACTGTTGCTGAATGAGTTGCTTGTTTTCCAATCTGAGCTGCTTTACGTCTCCTCTAAGCTGTTTTACGATCTCCCTGAGTTGTTTTAGCTCCTGTAACACCGCCTCCAATATATTGTCGGCGTATTGTCCGGAGTCGACAGAAGACAGTTGGTTTTCAGGCTCTAAAGATGAATGCTGCTGGAGTTCTGTTGTCGAAGCTGGGACTAAATGCGCAATGTCCAAAGACGGCAACGGGATGTTGGCTACAACATGAACTCCAGTATCGATGAAAGCCGTTTCCTGGCTCTCGTCTTGATGTAACTGATTATTTGAAGAACACATCTTTACTGACTTGTTGACTCGGCAAGGATCTTGCAACTATTGATGAATATGCGTACTTCATCCTGTCTTAATATACTCAAATTTTAGGCTTAATAACTTACCTGTACCAAATGTAGGAATGGGTATAGCTTTACATCTCCCTTGTATGCATCTCACGTACGTCCGTGGCCCTAATGGAATTTCCCTGTTTGGTTCTAGTACGGGTCAGGTACTAAACATAAAACCTTTTCTAGCAGACAACCGTGCTAATGGGTAAACCTGCAAAGGTAAAATGTTGTGCATATGAGAACTTCCAGGTAGTTTGTACGGCATGCAAAGAATTTTGTTAACCTCTAGGTAACAATATAGCATAAACAGTTTTGTATGCTCTTTAGGGTAGTTTATAAAACAGTCTCAGCTATGTTAAAACAAGACCTATTTAAACGAAGTCTTGTCTACAAATAGATTATTCTTTCGGCACCGTTGTTTTCTTACTGTTGCAGACGCAGACTTTGTCGCATGTTTTGCGCTCTGGGTTGTTTGCGCCATGCGACAACATCCAGATGTGTGCGTGACACAGGTGCGTCGCTTACGGGTCAATGCGTGATTGACCCGATATCAACGCGTATGCGTAATCGGGAGACTTCGGGTTGAGCATCAGCGGTGAGCAGACGTGCAGGCAACCGCTGCTGCACGTCACAGTGTTTTATCTATTTATTGTTAATAAATATAATAAGTTAACGTACAAACAATGGTTAACGATCTATGCTTCCGCGTGCATCCGTCCGAACCCCAAGACATAACACTTACCGTTAAATTTCTGAAGAGAGACATGTGTAAACATTCAATGGCCACCAAACGTTTAGCAATCTATTCGATAAATAATTAAAAGCACAACAAATAGCTTCTCCGTTTTGGCTGTTGATGGTAAATGTTTTTAGGGAGGTAAGTTATTACGGTCTTACCACGGTAGGCGTCGAACAGCATATCGGGAAAATGTTTTTTGATCGATTCGATCTTTTGTTTCCATAGCTCGGAATGCGGGCGTGTAATAATAGACCCATATTCCATAATGGGCCTGACTAGCGCACAATATAGGGCTTTTATACAAGTAAGATCGTCTAAGTCTCTCGCTACCTTAAAAATCAATCTCAGTGTCCTATTAACCTATTATTAGGTCTCAATATGTCATTATAGAGCTGCAAAAAATTAAGTTTGGTGTCTAATATGATGCCTAGGTCCCGTATTTCATCTTTCCGTACTAATAATTGTCCGTTTATAACATAGTCTATATAAATTGGAGTACGCATAAGTGTAAAAGATAAAACAAAACATTTTTCAACGCTCAGAGACAACATATTTCGCAGACACCACTCATTAAAAGCGGTTGAAGCCATTTGTAGGATTGATGAATTTCCACCGTAGCGATCGACACGCATGAACAGTTTCACATCGTCAACATACATCAAGAAACAGGACTTTGGTAGTACGTACGACATATCATTAACGTATAACAGGAACAGTAGTGGACGCCAATTTATTTTTTGCTTTTGCGGTACACCGGACGTACTCTCGTATTCGGTTGAAAATGACTGTTCGTATCTTACACTGTAGTTGCGGTTCAACAGGTAAGATTGTTGCCATGCGTGGATTTTTCCATAAAGTCCAAGTCTCCTGAGCTTTTTCAGCAGTATATCGATGGATATGCTCTCGAAAGCTGCTTTGAGATCTGTGTAAACACAATCCATCTGGAGACCCTCAACCATACAGCTCAAACATTCCGAGACAAATTTTACCAAATTTGTGGATGTTGAACGTTTTGGTATGAATCCGCGCTGTGCAGAACAGATGTATTGCTCCGAGGTTCTCAATAACATCTCATGTATCATTCTTTACGTTTTTCTTAGAGTTGATATATGACCAAAACGATTTGGGGTTACGCCTTAGGTTGCAATGTACACGAGAAATATAATTTTTGTGCAACATTCGATGGTAGTTCCGATATTCTCAAGCAGTCGTATGAGAATAATCACGGTTTGTGTTGTTCTTGCGATTATGAAAACGTCTCAACACAACCCGTTTCCGTCTTTTAAGGACAGTTAGTTGTCGGTTTGACCATGGTGGATTACGCTTTCTTTTTTTACGAGGAACTGTCCTGTGTATAATTTCGTTCATTTTTGGCGTTAAAAAGTGTATTGCGTCATTAATGGTAATACCGTCAGTAAATAAATGGTCGAAGTTTTCGTTTGAAATTGCATTGTCAAGTATTTCGAAGTTCGCATGTAAAAAATCTAACGATCGATGTTCGGTGGGAGAATTATTCTCGAGCGTTGCAGCAGTCATGATGTTAGCACGGACGATTAGCGGTGGATGATAAAGATCAGCAGGTACTAAATATCCATGCATGTCAGGAAATGTAACGTCAATACTTTCTGACTCAGATTCATTGATTAGAACAAGATCCAAGATTCTGCCCGATTCATTACGCCAATGATTTTTTTCTCCAGTCGATATAAGTCTAACAAATCCAACAGACCGTTTGAGTTGTTTGGATCAGGGTCACAGGTTGACCAATTTAAACTTAGTTGCGTTGGATGATTGTGATTGACCAGTGGTGGTTGTTAGATGTGATGCGTTCCGATAGAGGTGTACGTGAAAAGTAGTTGACTCGGTAGTTGATGGTAATAGAGTTGGCGTGGGAAGAGCAACTCCTGCCGCACCATGTGAATCTTTTGTACCGGTGAAGAGGCTTTTTAGAGATACTAACATCTAACCTTCTTATGGATCTCCAAAATGGATGAAACTTTGCGCTCAAGACCTGACAGAAATTCCTTCTTAAGGTCGGTCTTAACCGCACTTAAGGCAGCATCGATGTAACGTAGTGGTAGTGGTAGACACAATTCATGATCGTTGAACGGGTGATGAAGTGCACATATAAAACTTTCTAATTCACGACAAAATCACGCCAAAACAACAACGAATCACACACTGGTCCGCAGGCAGTTCTTTACGGGATGGTTAGAGTGAAGTTCCAACGTCTACCAACGTCTAATCGATTCCTTACGATGAGATAGATTCGTTGTATGTGTATTTGTTATGTGTGCATTTCTATGTGTATTATGTGTAACGCGTAGTTTGTACGACATGCAAATTTTTTTCTTGTTATTTTGTGCACTGTTATTCTTATCTTCCGTATATGAAAGCGCATGGAAGCTGGCAAAACAAATGCTGGATCAGTTCGTCATGCATTTTCCCACTATTTATGGAGAAAGAAATGTTTCTAGCAATGTTGACAATATTCAGCATGTTTAAGAGGACGTCGCCAGATTTGAACCATTAGAAGAAATCTCCAATATGGTTTCTATAAGGAACTACAGCACCTGAAGCGTCTGATGAGAGATAGGAGCAAATTTTTGGAACAAATTGTTAACAGAGTGTGTGAACTACATCATGCAAATGTAGCCACAGTAAACTACGAAACCAGCAGCTACTCAACGATAACTACCAAAGGTTATAACATTTTCGTTGCACATGAAACGGCATGTACGACGTAGATGGCGTGTTGGCACGTTGCTGCCGGATGTTAAAGGAGCACAATGGTCTGCAATTTCGCGCTTCCTGAACATATCCTTCATGGTAGAAACACAAGCCGTTAGAAGTTGGCGTAAATGCACGATGCATCTGACGGGTACGTGAACGAGATCGCACGCGTTCCGGGTGATTGGTCCGATGCAATATCCACCTAGCAAGGGGAAAGCATTTTTACAATGTACGGAATCTGCACAAAATCGTCGTCACGCGGGAACTGTCGACAAGCGCGTGTATCGAGGCGCGGAGAGCGCGAGCGGAGGATCGTGGCTATATAAATTTGACATGATCACGTCGGGGTCATCAGTTTTAGCACCTGCTTACATTGAATAGGCACTTTTTTATGGATCTTAGTAAAATTTATTAATTTCTCACGATAAACTAACGGCGCTAATGCACAGGATGACACGAGAACGAATAGTTAAGCCAAACCGGAACCGCCTACGCCTGGCATTTCGCGTCTTGGCACCACGGTCGTGTGATGGTCATCGGCGTGACAGCCAGTGTCACTACGGTCACCGGTTTCGCTGACCGTTACGACGGTCGCTACACCTCCAAATTGTCCAGTTGTTCCAGCTTCTTAATAATTTGGAAACGAAAGCCACTTGGAGCCTGCGATGATGGGACTGTTCTAACGACATCGTGCACTGTTGACTGTTGTCGCCTGTACATTATCGCTTTTCGTAGCCTGCTTCTGCGACTGTTGCTGAATGAGTTGCTTGTTTTCCAATCTGAGCTGCTTTACGTCTCCTCTAAGCTGTTTTACGATCTCCCTGAGTTGTTTTAGCTCCTGTAACACCGCCTCCAATATATTGTCGGCGTATTGTCCGGAGTCGACAGAAGACAGTTGGTTTTCAGGCTCTAAAGATGAATGCTGCTGGAGTTCTGTTGTCGAAGCTGGGACTAAATGCGCAATGTCCAAAGACGGCAACGGGATGTTGGCTACAACATGAACTCCAGTATCGATGAAAGCCGTTTCCTGGCTCTCGTCTAGATGTAACTGATTATTTGAAGAACACATCTTTACTGACTTGTTGACTCGGCAAGGATCTTGCAACTATTGATGAATATGCGTACTTCATCCTGTCTTAATATACTCAAATTTTAGGCTTAATAACTTACCTGTACCAAATGTAGGAATGGGTATAGCTTTACATCTCCCTTGTATGCATCTCACGTACGTCCGTGGCCCTAATGGAATTTCCCTGTTTGGTTCTAGTACGGGTCAGGTACTAAACATAAAACCTTTTCTAGCAGACAACCGTGCTAATGGGTAAACCTGCAAAGGTAAAATGTTGTGCATATGAGAACTTCCAGGTAGTTTGTACGGCATGCAAAGAATTTTGTTAACCTCTAGGTAACAATATAGCATAAACAGTTTTGTATGCTCTTTAGGGTAGTTTATAAAACAGTCTCAGCTATGTTAAAACAAGACCTATTTAAACGAAGTCTTGTCTACAAATAGATTATTCTTTCGGCACCGTTGTTTTCTTACTGTTGCAGACGCAGACTTTGTCGCATGTTTTGCGCTCTGGGTTGTTTGCGCCATGCGACAACATCCAGATGTGTGCGTGACACAGGTGCGTCGCTTACGGGTCAATGCGTGATTGACCCGATATCAACGCGTATGCGTAATCGGGAGACTTCGGGTTGAGCATCAGCGGTGAGCAGACGTGCTGGCAACCGCTGCTGCACGTCACAGTGTTTTATCTATTTATTGTTAATAAATGTAATAAGTTAACGTACAAACAATGGTTAACGATCTATGCTTCCGCGTGCATCCGTCCGAACCCCAAGACATAACACTTACCGTTAAATTTCTGAAGAGAGACATGTGTAAACATTCAATGGCCACCAAACGTTTAGCAATCTATTCGATAAATAATTAAAAGCACAACAAATAGCTTCTCCGTTTTGGCTGTTGATGGTAAATGTTTTTAGGGAGGTAAGTTATTACGGTCTTACCACGGTAGGCGTCGAACAGCATATCGGGAAAATGTTTTTTGATCGATTCGATCTTTTGTTTCCATAGCTCGGAATGCGGGCGTGTAATAATAGACCCATATTCCATAATGGGCCTGACTAGCGCACAATATAGGGCTTTTATACAAGTAAGATCGTCTAAGTCTCTCGCTACCTTAAAAATCAATCTCAGTGTCCTATTAACCTATTATTAGGTCTCAATATGTCATTATAGAGCTGCAAAAAATTAAGTTTGGTGTCTAATATGATGCCTAGGTCCCGTATTTCATCTTTCCGTACTAATAATTGTCCGTTTATAACATAGTCTATATAAATTGGAGTACGCATACGTGTAAAAGATAAAACAAAACATTTTTCAACGCTCAGAGACAACATATTTCGCAGACACCACTCATTAAAAGCGGTTGAAGCCATTTGTAGGATTGATGAATTTCCACCGTAGCGATCGACACGCATGAACAGTTTCACATCGTCAACATACATCAAGAAACAGGACTTTGGTAGTACGTACGACATATCATTAACGTATAACAGGAACAGTAGTGGACGCCAATTTATTTTTTGCTTTTGCGGTACACCGGACGTACTCTCGTATTCGGTTGAAAATGACTGTTCGTATCTTACACTGTAGTTGCGGTTCAACAGGTAAGATTGTTGCCATGCGTGGATTTTTCCATAAAGTCCAAGTCTCCTGAGCTTTTTCAGCAGTATATCGATGGATATGCTCTCGAAAGCTGCTTTGAGATCTGTGTAAACACAATCCATCTGGAGACCCTCAACCATACAGCTCAAACATTCCGAGACAAATTTTACCAAATTTGTGGATGTTGAACGTTTTGGTATGAATCCGCGCTGTGCAGAACAGATGTATTGCTCCGAGGTTCTCAATAACATCTCATGTATCATTCTTTACGTTTTTCTTAGAGTTGATATATGACCAAAACGATTTGGGGTTACGTCTTAGGTTGCAATGTACACGAGAAATATAATTTTTGTGCAACATTCGATGGTAGTTCCGATATTCTCAAGCAGTCGTATGAGAATAATCACGGTTTGTGTTGTTCTTGCGATTATGAAAACGTCTCAACACAACCCGTTTCCGTCTTTTAAGGACAGTTAGTTGTCGGTTTGACCATGGTGGATTACGCTTTCTTTTTTTACGAGGAACTGTCCTGTGTATAATTTCGTTCATTTTTGGCGTTAAAAAGTGTATTGCGTCATTAATGGTAATACCGTCAGTAAATAAATGGTCGAAGTTTTCGTTTGAAATTGCATTGTCAAGTATTTCGAAGTTCGCATGTAAAAAATCTAACGATTGATGTTCGGTGGGAGAATTATTCTCGAGCGTTGCAGCAGTCATGATGTTAGCACGGACGATTAGCGGTGGATGATAAAGATCAGCAGGTACTAAATATCCATGCATGTCAGGAAATGTAACGTCAATACTTTCTGACTCAGATTCATTGATTAGAACAAGATCCAAGATTCTGCCCGATTCATTACGCCAATGATTTTTTTCTCCAGTCGATATAAGTCTAACAAATCCAACAGACCGTTTGAGTTGTTTGGATCAGGGTCACAGGTTGACCAATTTAAACTTAGTTGCGTTGGATGATTGTGATTGACCAGTGGTGGTGTTAGATGTGATGCGTTCCGATAGAGGTGTACGTGAAAAGTAGTTGACTCGGTAGTTGATGGTAATAGAGTTGGCGTGGGAAGAGCAACTCCTGCCGCACCATGTGAATCTTTTGTACCGGTGAAGAGGCTTTTTAGAGATACTAACATCTAACCTTCTTATGGATCTCCAAAATGGATGAAACTTTGCGCTCAAGACCTGACAGAAATTCCTTCTTAAGGTCGGTCTTAACCGCACTTAAGGCAGCATCGATGTAACGTAGTGGTAGTGGTAGACACAATTCATGATCGTTGAACGGGTGATGAAGTGCACATATAAAACTTTCTAATTCACGTCAAAATCACGCCAAAACAACAACGAATCACACACTGGTCCGCAGGCAGTTCTTTACGGGATGGTTAGAGTGAAGTTCCAACGTCTACCAACGTCTAATCGATTCCTTACGATGAGATAGATTCGTTGTATGTGTATTTGTTATGTGTGCATTTCTATGTGTATTATGTGTAACGCGTAGTTTGTACGACATGCAAATTTTTTTCTTGTTATTTTGTGCACTGTTATTCTTATCTTCCGTATATGAAAGCGCATGGAAGCTGGCAAAACAAATGCTGGATCAGTTCGTCAAGCATTTTCCCACTATTTATGGAGAAAGAAATGTTTCTAGCAATGTTGACAATATTCAGCATGTTTAAGAGGACGTCGCCAGATTTGAACCATTAGAAGAAATCTCCAATATGGTTTCTATAAGGAACTACAGCACCTGAAGCGTCTGATGAGAGATAGGAGCAAATTTTTGGAACAAATTGTTAACATCATGCAAATGTAACCACAGTAAACAACGAAATCATCAGCTACCCAACGATAACTACCGAAGGGCATAACATTTCGTTACACATAACTCCCGAATTCAGTTAAAGAAAAGGACCCAGAAACGAGTGATTTTTATTGAAGGACAACACCATAATGAAATGTTGTAGGGTAGCTGAATCAAAACTGAAGGTATAACGTTCTATGGTTATGGATTCGTTGAGCAGTACAGCAGTACAAGGATTTCAATCCGCGGGTATGAGAAAAGTCACGTGCTATCCGGATCACCAATCCCAGGGTCCTCCAAGCTCTATTTACGACGGGATCGATTTGCTGGATGAAGATAAAAGCGCTGTCGAACCAGATGCCCAAGTCTGTAACGACTGAGACATGGTTGATAGGCTGCCGGTCGACCACATAAGAATAAGTAATGGGAGTTTCTCTCTCTCTCTCTCTCTCTCTCTCTTTCGTTGGCATGTTTACGATGGAGCACGTCGTAGTGACTTGGCCCGGTCAACAATTGTTCTCCAGGATACCCGGTCCCTGGCTGCAGTTTCCCATTCATGGAGACTTGAACAGCTTCTTGGTGGGACATGTGTCCGGCATCCTCATTTAGCCACGAGGCCACGAGCGATGGGGATTCCTTTAAACTCTAAACATTGAGTGAATTGAGTCTTGAGGAAAACCTGGCTCATCTACAAAAGTCTCAAAAATTTTTGAGACTTTTTGACAGATCTGACCAGTTAGCAGCTCAAAATGTAAACAAAACCTGTTGTATCTTGTAATCTTGTAATGTACCTGTTGTAATCTTTTTGCGTACTATTATGAATGTAACTACATTCTGAAAGTGTTTTATGCGTAATTATGATTGTACAAGCACAATGTTTTGGCGTACGGTATGATGTTTTTATGTGTCCGCAACGTACTTTTTGGAATACTGTGTGACAAACGTTGTCAACATGTTTTATAATTGAATTTATACTTTTCAACTGCAATATGATTGGTGAATTAATCTCCTGTAATTAAGAAAATGATGATTAAGTTTTTATCAACAAACCACAATTTTTTTGACCATATTTTCCTGAACTGAAACAAAAATACAGTAGAAACAAGAAATAAAAATACATGAAAAACATTTTACTCGTCACACATTGTGTGTTGTCAACGTCAAATCTAGTAAGGTTGCCACTGAACTGAAATTGAGGGAAACCTCAAGAGGCAACGGAGACATTGGTTTTGAGTGACTTTTTGAGGTAAATGAGTGACTGAGGAGGTTTGAGACGCAGTCTCAACGCTCGTGGCCCCGCATCTTTACATGTCCCAGCCATCGTATCCTGCCGGCTTTCGCCACCGTCAGTATAGCTCGTTGTCGTATAGTATAGTAATGGGAGATTGAAATCGGGTAAGCGAGATAGCACTACACTTATCAAGACAAAGGGTAACAAAATTACGAGCACACCACAAGAAAAAACGATCAACAGTACTTTGCAGAGATTCGCAATCCACACGAGAAACGGGTTGAAAGATTTTTAAATCACTACCTTTCAGCACGCCTGTACTAGTGGAAAAAGGATGGGATTATTGGTTCTTGTAACGATTACACCAGAAGGAACGCAACCACGTCACAAAGTGGAGACTATTACCTAATTGGAGGACAACAGCGTGAAAATGCTACATTGACAATGAACGTGAATTTAGTCACGCCACATTCACGTTACACGGGGACTCTGATCGGGGACCAATTTGATATCGTATTTATGTCTCTAAATTTTGCATCGTTAAACTTACTGAAGTTAGGTCTGTTGCTAACTAGCCGTTGCTAAGAGTGAGTTGCAGGAGTAATATTAAACTCTTTCACAATACTTTTTGCACTTATGATTCTTTCAATATTTATGACACGAATACGTTTCCGGGTTATTTCCACGGGCAGCAATATGTTCCTGAAATATCCCGACAGTACGAATACTCTAGGTACTCAATGAGGAACAACGTAGTTGCCCGCTTGCACTCCGGATAACGATTGTCACACCGTTATTCTTCTCGGTTTGATACATCTTTTGATGTTGATGGATTACATGAATTGTTTCTTTTTGTTGGTCTCGACGTTTGAGTTTGTTTAAATTATGATAGTTTCTAGGTATTTACATCAGCACTGTACCTAAACCAATGTTCGTCCGAGAATTGATCCTTTCTAAATATTGACAGCCTTTTTGCCTGGGTTAGGGTAGGACCACCCATGCATATGGGTTATGATAAATATGTTTATTTCTGTTCTTGCTTGGATGTTGTCTGATGCAATTAGCTCTGTATCCCTTAGCTGGATCTATTTCTTGTTTACGCTCTGTGCTGTACCTGTGATTTTAAGATTTTCGGTTATTCCGTTTCCATGATAGTTTTTTACGCGTCCTGTTTGTGCCTGAGATCTGTATATGCATTTTGTAAATGATATGATATGATATGATAAATGATGCATATTTTCAAATATATTTATGTGTTGATTGATGTATAGCAGATATGCTACACAGGCATTGATAACATTTAAAACAGGCTATTGTTAGAGTGGAATAAGCTCAATACGCATTACTCAATAATAATAATTTGTCTCTTGGATACTGGTTTATCTTTGCGTGCTATCTCGAGGTGTCTTACTAGGGAAAGCTTATAGCTGAAGCTATTTTTTGTTGTGTCCTGCCACATTCCCAGCACCTTTTCAGGTTTTAAGCACGATTTGAACTCCATCACCCTTCCAGCTTCTCAATTTTTTTACTGTCATCACGACTTTGTCGCTGGTAGTTAACCGATTATGCAACTAAAATCCGGGGTTAAAATGAATCTGACTCAGCTGATGTGCCAGTTCTGTCGCATCCGGATGTGCCTTCACACTTGGCAGCATATCATCCACGTAATGTTCCTCCTTAACACATTGTACCGCTCGTGGATATTGTGAGTGATACTGTTCGGAATTCTCGATCTTTACGTATTGTGCCGTACAAGGAGATCTTGCTACACCGAACGTTATTTTTAACATGACGTAATCCTGAGGTTCTACATTGGTGTTTCCCAATCGCCATAGAAAACGCTGGCTGTGTATTTCGTCGAAGTCGCTTGTGGTACATCTGTCGAATGTCAGCTGCCACACTGATTTTATACTCACGAAAACAAAACAGTACAGATTGTAGCGGAGTCAGCAGATCGGGTCCATTTAGTAGCAGTTAGATGTTTATCCTGATTTATTTTTCTTTCGAGGCACTTGAGTCGACACAATGCCAAGTGGCGATTTTCCGGTATTATTATAATATTATAGTGTTATGTTCGTTTTATTAATTTTCTTATATAGGATGTACGATTTTATACGTCTTAACTCAACAACTAGTATTAATGTATAATGAAAAGGGAATTATTGGTAAAGGACAGCATAAAGGATAAGTGTATAAGAAAAAATAAGAGATTAAATCAAATAAGGGATCAAATAAGCTCACATAACATGACTAAGAATCATGAGCACGAATAGTGGAAATCAGGAACAGATTTTATGTCATTCCATTTCATTTATGGAAGAAACCTCTTCAGCTATCCAGCTATCGAAGGCGACATAACAATAGTTACAAATTACAAATATTTACGTAGAAAATAACATAAAGGAACGGAAACGTAAAAGATTAACCCAAAGGGAACACCCAACGACCGCTCTAGCTCAGCGCACAGTAACCGCGCTGGCTTAACGCGTGAGCAGGATCGCTGCGATGAAGGACAATGCGAGACGGAAAGGATTCGAGCGTGTACATAATCGCTTCGCTCGCGAAAACCGCCGATAGCTGACGCACACATTCAACGGCCCCTCGTTATTACACGGCGTCGCACGTTGTTTCCCTAAGATTTCTTGGCCTCCTCAGCCCCTTGGCTTGTAAATCGCACTCGTTTTTTCTCTTATTGTCTGAAGGGGAGCAATAAACAGAAAAGAAACTCATTTTTGAGCTTTCCAACTTTTTATTGCACTACCACAATCGCAACGAAAAGCTTTCAAAATTAGTTGCCATTCCTCCTGACAAATTTTGGATGAAGTCCAACCTGCTTCCTTTGGAGTATAAACAGGACGTATTTAGGACGTCCTAAAAAGGTCCTGATTAGTTCCGATTTGTCTTCGAAAAGACCACTTGGGCAAACTTTAGCTCCTTTATCTTTAAACTTATTTTCACTAATATTCTGAAAATTTTTGTTTAGACCCGTGGTACACAATTCTACAAACTATCAAAAGCATTTTGTTGTGATAAATTTCACCCATAGCAGCAAAAATGGTTATATCGCCGTGACGTGTCGCGTGAGTTCGTGTTGTCTTATACCCTCTCTCCCGCTCCCCTACTTCTAGGTTTTCGGACGGTACGGACGGTTCGGAAAGTATTAAGGGCGGTCCAGTTCGTTCAATGTCATGAACTGTACGCGTGCGACAGCTCTTTCAATGCCATGAACTGTACGCATGCCAATCGTACTAGAAAGATAGGATCGAATTGTACGGTTTCGCGTACGCTAATAACGTGTGCGAATGCGTACACGCATGCCTAGTTCCATCAGATACATCATTCTGCATCAGCATCAGGATAGCAATGGTCCCACATGACAGGATTGGAATAAAATTCCACCGTTTCCCCTATCGCCAGACTGACTATCTGGCTGTGTTGTTAAAAAAGTTGATGCGACCTGGCCATTCCTACGTAAAAAAAAGAGCAAGGACGTGTATAAGACAGTGTGTAGTTTACTGGAATTCATGAATGCTATGCTACGCTATTTACATGAAACCTTATCTAAGTTTAACTATTTACATGCATCCTAATCTATGCTAAACTAATGTCATGCAACTTGCTTTCCCTCTAATCCTCGCTCTACTGCTCTGCCTACCACTGTTCAGCATGCGACTGTAAAAGCGCCAGCATCTCAGCCTTAATTTGCAGCTGTATGGCAAAAGGAAATTTGGCAACATCTTTCGCCAGACCAGCGAAAAAAGGATCTGCCATCGATTCTACCACGTTTGAAAAGTGGGCTAGCTTCCGCTTCTCGACTTCCAACACTTTTTTAATTAAATCAGCAGTCCTTTTTTTTACGGCTACTGCGTGGCGCGGTGTCCTCCGGTTCAGAAGCGGTCGATTGCGTCATTGTGTGAGGTGCTAGAAAATAAACAAGATAAGGTCTAGAGGTCAATGAAAATGAATCACATTTAATTACTATTACCATCAACAAAATTCGTTTCGAAATCGCTAGAGTCTTCTTCTTGTTCCATGTACCGGTTCGGGTAATCGAGATATTCTAAATGCGAAATGAAACAAAGATAAATATGTACAAATACGTACGATTGCATACATCAATATATGTATCTAAATTACCATCCTCAAGCACTCCCCCTTCCTCCTCTTCCTGATTTGGCTGATTCCCTGTAGTATAAATTTGTCTGTAATTAATTAATTCCAAAGATTTCAATATGAGCTATGGCATTACCGTTATCGGTGTACGCTACTGGCGTCGGAATATTGCTTACGCATTTCCGAAAAGCGTACACATCCTTTAGGAAATATAATGATTGGAAGTGTCGCCACGACGTTGTGGCAGGGGCAGCTGATCCAGTTGGCACATTAAGCTTGCGCAACTCTCTGCCGTACTGAGAGCGCAGGCTTTGCCACTTAGTTTTAACTAAATGGGCTGAAACAATAATAATATTATATTTTATGTTTTTCTTTAAATTTAGATTCTTATCTACTGGGTTGTCCTACAGAGCTTTGGCCCAAAGCTTCAAAATATCAAACCAAACTGTAGGATTCATCGTATGCAACACATGTGAAGCTATGTGGACGACATTGCAACCATTGCATATGCCTTTTCCATCATCCGAACATCTTTTGAATGTATCGCAAGAATTTGAACGGCAGTTTGTTCGATTCAAATGTCCAAACCGATCTGAGTCTCAATTTTTCAATTACAAAAAGTTTTTTTCGGTCCATCTTCAAGCGATTGTCGACGATAAAGGAAAATACATTACCGTAGATATAGGAGATTATGGTAGACGAAGCGATAGCGGCGTGTTTATGAACAGCAACACATTTCGAAATATTGAAAACAATATTTTACGACTTCCCCCATCTAGACCACTCGAAGGATGCTCCATGCATATGCCATATGTGTTAATCGGAGATCAAGGATATCCACTTAAAGAATATTTAATGAGACCATATCCTGTCAACAGTGGCGAAGCGGAGGAATTATATAACAGGTTTCATAATAGTATTCGAAAAATAGTTGAATGCACTTTTGGAATAACAGTTTGTGAGTGGAGGTGTTTAAAAACTGAATTGCAAATGGAGCCCAAGAATTTAGATGTTATAATTAAAACAATATGCTTATTGCATAATATATGTATAGACTTAAGAGATAATACTGGTAGAAGCAATTCAACAAATACAGCACAAGAAATCAGTCGACGCAATAGGCGTAATAATAATGCAACCAGAAGGGCATACCGAATTAGGGATGAATTAAAAAATTTGTTTATGAGAAATAGTTAAATTATCCAATAGTTTTAGTAGGAATTAATTAGGATTAGGATTTCATTATCAATTTCAAACTACTATAGTACTACTACTACTAACAATAAACGTGCAACGTGCAACGTTTTTTTGCTCTAATATCTATATAATCCTCATTCCTTTCTTACATCTTTAAAAAAGTGTATGTTTTTCAATACCTTATACCATAATAGATTAAAATAGATAATAGATTAAAACTCATATATCATTACCAAAGTGGTGTATTGATTCCTAATCTCAAAATTATTATGACTTATATCCTTATCTCCTTATCGTTATACTTTATTTTTACGGTTTATGAAAAATGCTGTTGTAGCGCGTTCGCTTTATTTTTCCCTAGTGGTTCTCTTTTTCGGATCTAACAAACTAGAGCACCACCACCAGAACACCAGCACCATAACCGACTCGGCTAACAACGTCGACCTAAATTCTGGTAACAAAAAGTGGTGGCACAAGAGAAGGGGACTAGACAAATACAATTTGTATTTGTCGTTTGTCGTATACGACAAATCCCAGAGCGCGGCCTTAGTAAGGCAGAGCGAGAAAGTATGGTGATTTTTCCCGCAGGGAATGTTTTACCTTGCGTGTTTTGGCGCAGGTGGAAGTACGTGTGGAGTGTAGAGGAGTGTGGCAGATGTTTTTGTCAACCTTGAAGATCCATCACATGAAAACGGGTTTGTTTTGATGGGACACATCACTTGCAGTGTAAACTAGAAGAGTTAAATAAATAGTTAAAATTAAAAATAAATTATTTTATTTTAACTAAATGGATTAAAATTTCGAATCATCTGGCATCACGGATATGGACTTTGATTTTCGATCTTCGAAACGCAATATACAATTTAAAATTTTCAGCAAAAATTTTTATCTACAAGTTGTAGACGAAAAAATGACGAATTGATTTATTATATAATCAATCACATAATGTAAGATTAAATAAGCATTACGGCAGTAACAATTTTTATTCAAACTAAAGGCCATGCGCCAAAGGCATTTTCGAATATAGAGTGGGCAACTATCGCATTGACCATTGGTGAAGGTGCTCCATTCGTAAAAAACGACTTTTTTCACACCGACAAACCAACGCATCGCCACATAGTCAGGAGGAAAGAAAATTAAATTTGTGTGCTTTGCATAAAAAAATAGTAAATTAGTATATAAAAGTGAGCGTAAATAGTGGAAAGCGAAAATAGTGGTTTAGCGCAGAGTTAGCTTACAGGGCAGCCAGAAATAAGTACATAAAAATGAATGCATTAGGACAGGCAAACTCAGTGACGAAGTTAGTGAAATTAGTTGAAGATGAGGTAGGGCTAGTTAGTTTAATGTTAGATGCAGGACTATGGGCAGCTCAGAATTGTGAGAACTGTAGTGCAGGGATGAATAGGAGAAAAATTAGTCCAGAAGGGTGTTACAAGTGGGTGTGTTGCAATCCGCGGTGTAACAAGGTGGAATGTTCGATAAGGAAGGGTAGTGTGTTTAGCGGGTCAAGGATAACGTTAGGGAAAAGTTTGCTGTTGGTATTAGGATGGGCTAGGAATCTTCGTGTAGAAACGATAGTTGAGGAAATTGCAGTTAATAAGAATACAGTATATAAGTGATTTAGTACAGTTAGGGAAAACGTGCTAGTTACGTCGATACAAATAGAAAGCCAATATGATGATCGGGATTAACAGTAGAAATTGATAAGTCGGTAGTAGCTAAGCGAAAGAATAATAGGGGTCTTGTTTCAGATAGTAATCAGGTTTGGCTAGTTGGAGGCATTTGTAGGGGAAAAAATGAAATATTTTTAGAAGTTGTGGAGAAAAGGGATAGGACAACACTGCATAATTTAATTTTAAACAATGTAGATAGAAGTAGTATAGTGATGACGGATTGTTGGGCAGCGTACGGAGGATTAGAGCGGCATGCGGAGGATGGGTATATGCATCTTAAGGTAAATCATTCTGACAATTTTGTAGATCTAGGGAATCGAGAGGTACACAGGCAGAATATAGAGAATTTATGGAAGCATGTTAAGGATTTTCTTAGGAGTAAGGGAACAAATAAAGCTAGTATGAGGTCTTATTTAAGGGAATATTAGTTTAAATGGCATAACCAGCATAGTTTTGAGAAGATATGAAATATACCAAAAGCAGACTAGGGTTAAATAGCTAGCATCTGATAGGAGTTCATTCAGGTAGTGAAGAACAGATTAGATGGTTAGGTAGATGGTTAGCAAATGCTAAAGATACAAAGATGGCAAAATGTTGAATTAACTTTTTGTATTGATTGAGCATTTTAAGAACTCCGATCTCAAACCTCCTCGTGGTGCTGACTGGAGAATAATTGTTGTGAAAAACACACAGCGATTACTCACTAATTGAGACGGTGGACTTATCCATATGTAGATGTTTTTTTTATTTCTAGTTATTCTAGTTATTCTAGTTATTAAGGTTATTAATCAATACAATGTTTGGATCAATACAGCAGTCTCGAACACATTATCACTACCGTTAGGATGTTTCCTCCATCAACGCATCACATAATCTCACGTTCGTTCTTAGCTTCCGTATAGCGGTGAACACAGTCGAAAATTAATAATTGTTGTTTTATGCACACCTGCAGTTGAAGGCGGGGCACTGGGTTACTGGTTTTGGGATCATCGGATTGCCCCGAGTGGCCACTTGATCGTACCGCCACGCTCATACAGGACGCGTCCTACTTGTGTTTTTACCTTCCTGTTACCGTTTGTATCTTTAGTCAATAAATCTGCATATAACATCGACAGCCCTTTAAATTCTTCCTATACATAACATTTCGTACATAAACATAATATCAAAATATTCTTATAGGTACAGAGTTTAGTTTCATTTCTTTGCGGATGCCATTCATTTTAAAACTAGTATTTAGTTT
Organism: Anopheles marshallii; assembly: GCF_943734725.1. Classification (NCBI taxonomy): domain Eukaryota; kingdom Metazoa; phylum Arthropoda; class Insecta; order Diptera; family Culicidae; genus Anopheles; species Anopheles marshallii. The sequence continues at coordinate 52,426,281 of NC_071326.1, read as the reverse complement.
GTTTTTAAATAAATGATGGTATGAACAACAATCCACACGATCAATCGTATTATTTGTTTGCCTAGAATAGCTCATTTCGTTACTTTACATCACATCTGGTATTGCAACAAGCCATCAGGTTTTACTTTCAGCATGATTATTTCCGCCACTGTCTCGATTGGCAGAACAGAACGGGTTCATTGAAACGAACAGAACGGGCAGTTTTGAATAAAGCTGGGTATACGATACACAATATATAAATTGACCTTACAATATATTTTCGTACGAGAATAGTAATATTACCTAGAACATCTGGGAATCACATTAGAAAACATAATGACACATTAGAAAACATTCTCGAAGCTGAATGAAACCAGAGAAACAGATCCACAAACAGAAACACTGAACAAGCTGAAGTAAAGGACACAAACTTCGGTATGAATCAGAGGACTCAGGCTAATTAAAACGATATAACCCAAGAATTTTTTATATTGAATATTTTACGAATTGCAGCACCTAAATGTAATGTCAGGATTTAATATCTCAACGTTACTACGTTACTTAAACTATTATTACGAGAACTTCAATCAAGAACGAACCTCGTATTGTAAAAGGGAAAAGGTGGTTAAAGGTGTCTTGTTACATTACCTCAATGCATACCACTTACATACATTACATACATTACATACACACCATTACATCAATGCGCAAAACAATTCACCTATCTGCAATACTTCAGCAATTAATGCTTCGTGGGGTTGTCGCATATTCGGTGGAACAGTGCGTTTGCATTTTACGAAATTTTACCAATCTTAGCTCCCGTGTTACGCTGATGAAGCCACAAATGGAACGGTTCATGTCGAGCAAACACATGAAGCTGATATCCTGGTTATGAAAGAATTACAGCATTAGCGACAACATAAACCAGCACGACCGATTAATGTAAACAGGAAATTAGTGCGCAGTATAATTAAGCTACAATTGTAAAGTTAAACAATCGTACAAATATCATAGGTACATAATAAAGAACGTAATTCGAACACAGTGCTCAGTTCAGCCGGAGACCGGGACAACCAAACCAACATACCAAAGCGACATGCCAAGAAAAAGGTTCTAAACCAACAGTACTGCAGCGCAATACACATTTTAGCGCAGTACCAACCGGACGCCACTTAAATGACCTGGCGCATCTTTATGACATTGCGTCGAGACGATTTTACCCTGAATATGAAGAGTTTGCATAAATTGGGTAAACCTATTGGGAACACTGAAACATGTCACTATCCATTCTCCTTTTTTAGAAGACAAACAAACTGCCTACTGTTGGTTGGCAAGCAGTGGGTGCAAAGCACGATGAATATGACGAACTGGTCAAGTTCACAGAAGATCAAGTGCCATTGTTAAAAAATGGGCAATGTTGCTATAGGTGCAGTCAACTAACAGCTTCTTTAAGGTGGCCAGTACTGAGGGTACTAGTGCCGTTTATAATCCATCTCGTGATTCATCCATGAACATGCCTCGTATCACATGAAATTATCCTCTGTCGTGTACCTCTCGTCATTTAAAAAAATATGGGGTGTTTACATTCTGAAATGTTAGACACCGGTGGGAGCAAAAAAGAACATAAGCTTTGTTGGAATTGTTTGTGAGCAGAACATATGTGGCAAACATTCAAAGGAAAGTACCATACCTTACTTCACAGTTTTGCTACGCGAATTAATGTTCGGATTGAAAGAAGTAGACGTTCCTCGTTGAGTTCAAATTTTTTAACTGCTCTCTAATTTATTATTCTATCCTAACCTAGCCTAATTCTAATCTAACTTATGTATGTATGGGTGTTAGGTGATAAGAAATGTGTGTGATGCGTGTGACTCACACATATGATGGTTAACTCGCGCTTTACACAAGTCGAATTAGCACGACGATGTATGCAGAGGAAGCCAATCCTAACAGGCTAATCGCTAGCGTGCCCTACAGGCCCCCCTAGGCTAGAAGGTAACTCATGCATTTATTTATTTATTTATTCCATAATGACGGCATTTGCCGTATTATCAACATAGTGTTGAGTTTTTACATTACATTACATTTACATTGATATTTCAAATTTTACAAGGCATTTCCTTCTTGCGAATTGTCTTATCCCGTGCATACTCGGTAGGATTGGTTGTTGGTGCATGGTGGTTGTTGGTTGTGTGTCGTTTTGGGTTTTGTACTATTGTTGTTGTTCGTTTTCTCTGTCCTATTATTTTATGTGATGGCCTAGGTCCAGTGATGTTATTGTAGTTATTGTTGTGATTGTGGAGCTATTGCTTGTGGTGTGACTGATGTGCTATTGCATCGGTCTTCACTGGAACAACCTCTTGTGTTCGACATTTTACGACGGGACGGGAATTTTATTACAAAACATACAAGGGCTGACAATAAAGTAAGGTCTCCAATTTTTTTTTCATAGAAAATGACTTTATTTACAAAAAGCGATACACCGTTGGAAAGGCCAAGGTCTTGGCTACTTTTCTTCATAATCGCCATTTTTTTCCAACACCTTGCGCATCCGCACAATGAACTTATCTATGCCGTCAGAATACCACCAAGCTTAAATACCAAGAGCTTACATAAATGGAGGCGCGCGCAGCCGAAGGTAGCCGAACGAAAACGCATACATCGGTAGCTGTCACGTGTCAACACGATGACAGAACCGAGTAACGGCAAGTAACGCTGCGCGCCCACGGTATATAAAACACCTTACACAACACCTCCCCCTTTTAAGTTAGCCGGTACGCGCTGAACCTACGTGGCAGTCTTCTAGACCTAGAAGAACGTCGTGGTAGCCGCGGGTGTTGTTCTTGTCGGTAACCGGGAGTGCTTGTTGCTCTCTGATGTGTGCCGTTGCTGATAGCGATGATGGGATCTCCACCTGCGCCGGAGGTGCCGATGCTGATGTAGGATACAATGAGACCGGTGGCGCCGAAGATGCTGGCCGATGGGACGACAGATGCGGCAAATTCCATTCATCCAACAAAATGTAAAGGGGTTCCTTTTGCTCGATGTGATCCGCTGGGCTAGCAATTCGACGTCGGAGCTGATTCACGTGGCGTCGATGTCTTTGCTGGTCTTGGGTAACTACCTCGTAAATCACGTTACCCACGTTTACCCCCCCCCCTGCGAACTATCCTTCCAGCTATCCAGCTCCAAGAGTTCGCCTTGTACATCTTAGCGTAAACTGGATCACCCGGCTGCCATTCACGAAAGTCGCGCCCAGTAATGGTGTCTGATGTTGCGGGCGGCCGCAATAAATGGTGAACCGTCCTAGATGTTCTTACGATCATGATCTCGGCTGGAGTACGTTGCGCCAAAACAGGATTGGGTGTGGATCGATAGATCTGAAGAAGTAGATCCAAAGCTTCTTCCAACGATGTGGTCCCAACCCGTATCTTTTTCAACGCACGCTTGAACGTGTCCACGAATCGCTCGGCATGACCATTCGATTATGGATTAAAGGGTGGAGTTCGTATATGCTCGATAAAGTTACGCTCGCAGAACTCCTTGAAGACTTCGCTGGTGAATTGGGTACCATTATCGCTGACCAATGTGACTGGTGGTCAAAACCAATTAATTGTATTTGTAGACGGTAATTGTAGACAATGAGGTAATACTTGCCGTTTTTACGATCTCTGGCCACTTAGAGAAGGCTTCTACCACAACCAGGAAATATACTCCATCCACCGGACCGGCGTAGTCGATGTGTACCCGATGCTAAGGACCGGATGGTTTTGGCCAAAATGATGGTGCCTCCGCTTGAGGTTGTCCAGTGATGGCCAATAAACGAAACTGTGCGCGATCGCCTTCATCCGCTGGATGTCTGGATGTCCCTGATGTAACTGGTTCAAGCATCTTTTCTGCAAAACAGCGGGGACCACTACCCTCTCTCCGAAAAGAATGCATCCTTCAACGGTCGTAATCGCATCCTTTCTACTATGAAAACGGGTCAAATCCGCACCATAAGCCATATTTCGAGGCCAACCCGCTTGGATGTACTCGCAAACTTGGCGTAGCAAAACATCAGTTCCTGTAGCTGTTGCAACTTCTCTAAAACGAATCGGAAATGGTTTTAGTGATTCTATGGCTACGCAACTTACAACCTCCTCCAGCTCAATGCTTGCGATCATGTACTCCGGCTCCGGCTTCGCATGCTTGTTGATAAGCCGCGATAGTTGGTCCGCATTCCCAAATTTGTCCGTCGATATATACTCTATCTCGAAGTCGTATAGCAGCAGCTTTAGCGCGAACCGTTGCAGCCGATTAGCAGTATATACAGGAATGCCCTTCCTTGAGCCAAAGATCTGGAGCAATGGCCTATGGTCTGTTTGAAGTTTAAAATGCCTGCCATACAGCATTTTATGAAAGCGAGTTACACCACGTGCTGCACCACTTTTATTGATCCGTCTGTAAATTTGTGGCTAATGGTGGCTCCGAGTCCAACTGAAGATGCTTCTGCGGCTACGATGATTTCGGCTTTAGGGTCATAGTGGGTTAGGAGCAGATCTGATTTCAAAATCTTTTGTTGAATACGTTTTGGACAGCTTCGGCCACACAAACTGGCTCTCATTTTTCAATAAATCGTCCAGGGGGTACCTCAAATCCTGCATCCTGGGAACAAATTTGCCATAAGAGTTGATCGCTCCTGTTGTCCGGGCTCCGCCGAGCACCAACCAGCCGCGAAGGTAGCTGGTCTCCCGGTGCCGCCAGACTCCGAGCAACAAAAATGCTCGTCGATTGTCGCCGCTCTACGGTGTCTTCACCGACAGGATTCGCGCTTCGCAGCGACTGCCTTCCAGCTAGTTGCCCCAAGCTTGCGGGGGCCTTTGCGGACGGAAAAGGAACCCTGCCAAATGTTGAACACAGCAGATCGAAACGCTCGGAACGAACCCCTTGGTTGCGAAGGAGAGGAGAGTGACCACCGCCTGAACGCCTACTAGTGTCCAACCAAAATTACCTCAGGTAGGGTTTCGATTGGAATAGAAGGCTTGCGAGGAATGCAAACGATTTCGGTAAAAATTATTCTCTGCGCTCAATTTCTCCTTGCTACTGATTTATGATTTATTTTCCAATCCATAGTCGTCATTTTCATACATGGTGTTTTAGCGATGTTTAACTTTCCATTAAGTAAAAACATATCCCTTCCGCTTCCTAAAGGCGCAAAAATAATTTACCCTAAAGCTCCGGGAAATTCAGGATTTGAACTTCCTTAATTCCGCACACTAAGCTCGCTCGCTGCTGTTTAATGTTTAATGTTTATTAAATAATTCGTCCACCGAAAACGGTTTAACGAGGATCGTACAGAACATTAACGAGGAACTTACAATAAACGCAAAGAACTTTTAAATTGGGATATAGACATCGTAAAATCGAACTGACACGAACATTGATTGAATCGCCTAATCATGGCTTTAATTGGAGCGTTAGTACCATACACTGTGTTAGTGCGAGGTTCATGCAACATTTGTCGGTGTCTAGATACCGATCGCGGGACAGCAAACGAAATGCTACTTACTAACGACGGATCATCTATGGTGCCTAGCAGTAGCCCTGCGATAAAGATAACCTGAGCTCTATTGCGCCTGACTTCTAATGTTTCTATGCCCAGAAGAAGACAACGCTGTTTGTAGGGTGGTATCGAGAATCCGTCTGCCCAACCTAGCTTTCTAATGGCGTATCTTGTAAACCTTTTCTGCACTGTCTCAAGTCTTCTTATAGATATAATAGTATACGGGCAAGTCACAATTGAACAGTATTCTAATAACGGGCGAACCAACAAGCAATACAGAGATTTTAGACAATGTGGGTCATTAAAGTCCCTCGTCGATTTAAACAGTAAACCTAATGTTCTATTTGCGCGGTTGAGAACGTTGTCATAGTGATGCTTAAATGTCAGCTTTTCGTCAATCAAAACGCCTAGGTCACGCATTTCTTTGGTTCTTGCTATACTGACTCCGTTTATCTGATAGTCGTACCTTACAGGTGAGCGCGTCCGAGTGAAAGACATCACAAAGCACTTTTCCGTACAAACCGTCAATAAATTCTGGACGCACCATAAGTTGAAAACAGTAACAGCATGCTGTAGTCTCTCACAGTCGTCGGTAGTTTTAACAGGCATAAACAGTTTCACGTTATCGGCGTACAGTAGGTAGGAACCGTCGGGTAATACAGCACACAGATCGTTGACAAACAGAATAAGTAGAAGCGGTCCCAGATTGCTTCCTTGTGGAACCCCTGAAGTGCTGGTGAAAGGACGAGAGGTATGTTGACCAAATTGAACTCGATATGTGCGGTTTAGGAGGTATGAGCTCAACCATGCCGTGATTTTGATGGAAAACCCTGCTGTTGTGCCTACGCACCTCCGATACACTCGGCTCGCTCAGAAGCGCATAGTAGATGCGTGAGTAATCACGCCTCTTAGTATCTACGCTTGCTTCCTACCACTCACGCATCCTTTCATACGGTTACTTTTGCGATCGCGCATCGACATCCACGTTTGTCACTCACGTAGTTAAGCCACGCCCCGTATGAGTGGCGCGCTTAAAACTTGGCCTGAGCGACAGCTCCCAAAAACGAACGAACTTCATTTACATTTGATGGCGCCTTAAACCTGCTCGGTCAATGATGTGCCCAAGGTATTCTATTTGATGCATCTTGAATGCACATTTCTCGGCCTTGAATGTAAACCCGAAATCTTTTACACGCTGAAGCACCTTGCTGACATTTTCGTCGTGCTCTCTTTCAGTCCTACCTCCGACGACAACGTCATCCATATAACCAGACGTATCGCCCAATCCAGAAAGCATCGCATCCATAATCTGCTGAAATGCGGCTGGTGCTATCTTTAACCCGGGAGGCAGACGATTATAGAGGTAAAGACCTCGATGCGTGTTTATTGTCAGGAGAGGCCTGTAACACTCCTCGATCTGGACTTGTAAAAATGCGTCCGACAGATATATTTTGCTGAAGAATATGCAGTGGGCCAACTTTGCAAAAATGTCATCAGGCAACGACAACGAATAACAAAGGATGGGGAGCGAAAGTATACACGGGGAAATAAGGATGGGATTCATAGGATAAGAGCGTTGTCCCTGGCGAAGCGAAAAATCAGCCTCATGTATTTCATGTCCCTGCCAAAACATCTCGAATCGGTGTATCCGGGATTCTACCGCTGGATTCGACTGCTCCTATCAAGGAGGGTCTGGCGGATTCGAATTCCACGCAGTACCATAAAAGATGGTCCAAATCATGGAATCCGACCCCACAGCCACACACTTTTGAATCTGCCAGATTGATACGCTGTAAATGTGCATCCAATACGAAATGATTCGACATGAGTCGGGACATCATTCGAATGAACGCACGATCTACAGGAAGCCCACCGAACCAAGGCCGCAGGGACACTTGCGGAGAGATCGAGAAAAGGAATCGCCCGAGTTCATCCGCCTCCCACATGCTCTGCCAACGAAACAGGAAAAGTTGCTGTGGAGTGCGTAAGAACTCATGGAAAGAGATGGAACGGTCGTAAAAAACGCCTTCTCTGACGCCTGTTTTGGCCAGTGAATCTGCCTTCTCATTGCCGGGAATTCCACAGTGAGAAGGGACCCAGATTAGCGATATTCTGAACGCCTTGTTAAACATTGAGCCGAGCAATTCAACAATTTTGACTACAAAATAGTCTTGGCTCTTAACAGCCCTTGGAGTTTTCAGTGCTTCAATAGCACTAAGGCTATCTGTAAATTTGAAGTACTGATCCGGGGGACTCGCTGCTATAAAAAAAAATAATGCGTAAAAAAATGCGGCAAGCTCCGTCGTGAATACGGCGATATGGCTGCCTCGATTTGAAGAAGGCTTCGGTGTATCACTATACACACCGAAGCCAATGCCCTCCTCAGAGGATGATCCATCAGTGTAATACTGGTTAATTGTGTCAATGTGGCCGTACTTGTTCAAAAAATGCCTGGTAAGACTCTCGGACGAAGATCATGAGGAATATTCTTGATCTCCTCACGCAACGAGGAATCTGTACTCCTCGTTTTAACCCTCGTTCGAGTCGTTTTAATTGAACGTAACCATTGCTAAAATTCATAGCTTTTTCCGACAAAAGATTTAATAAGAAATTATTCATTTTAGGTCCCAGCTCGGCAGTTTGCAGTTTTTGGCTCAGTTTGTGGGGAGAAACTGAGTCAAACGCCCCTTGTATATCTAGAAAAATAGACCCCATGTTTTGCTTGCAAGCACGATCAAGTTTAATTTCTGTTACCAGAAGCGCTAAATAGTCAATGGTACCCTTAGCTTTGCGGAAACCAAACTGGGTACTTGAGAGAAGGTTGTTGGATTCCAACCATTCTTCTAGTCGGAAAAGAATCATTCTTTCTAGGAGTTTCCTCAGACACGACAATAGAGATATCGGACGATATGAGTCGTGTCTTGATGGTGGTTTGCCAGGGTTCAAAATAGTGACAACTGTCACTTCTCTTCATTCTTGCGGGACGATGTTGAGCTCCAACATATAGTTAAAGATTCTCAGCAGTCGTTTCTTGCCCATGTCTGGTAGGTTTTGAAGCAGTTTGCTACCAGAAGAAGAGCCAGGGATAGTTCCACCGTGGTGAATGGTATGTCCAAAATTTCGTCACTAACAGGCGCATCTTGAGTGAAGTTTTGCGCTGGAACGAAATCGGGGCAAAACTTGTGAGCAAACTCGTTAAGCCATTCGCCGGAAAAACATTCGTTCTCGTTTATATTGTTGTTGTTTCGCATCCTTCTAGCCATTTTCCAAAACGAATTTCGCGAAGTGGAAGGATCTAGAATATTGACGAATCTGCGCCAATATCCCTTTATAAAGGCCTGGAACCTGTGTCCCTGAAGGCTTTAAATGCCTCTCGCTTTTTATTAAAAGCTGCTTGGCAGTCCTTGTCCCACCAAGGAGTGGGGGGTTTTTAAAATTTCCTTGCTTGGTGGGTGCCCCTTGTTTGAGCTTCCAGGGCGCATTTGTTTATTACTAAAATAAGATTTTCATACTCCTTTACAGGAGGCTAATTATCTTCTACAAGATAAAGCGAAGCGGCTACTAATTTGTCGTATCTTGTCCAGTCAATGTTCCTCGTCAAGTCACGTTTGCCGGGAGCAAGCATGGCCGTTCAAGATAAAGTGTCCATTTCAATAAAACAACTCTCGCATTGGCTTGAACAAACGTCACATTCTGCGCGGTTTGTTTTGGTTGGCTACAATTATGTTATGCACACAATCATGTATACACCACTTTGCAGTGTTTTTAGTGCCAAAGTGAATACTTCGATTTTGTTATTGCTCATTGATCTCTATGAAAACAATGTTCCTGATGGAACTTGAAGAACATGTCAAAAAATGTACCGCTAGCATAAACGTACGCAAAGATTTGACGTTTCAATCATTTTGGTGATACGAGTATACGAGCAACTAAAAGAAAAAAATTATCAGGTGTTTTGTTACATTTTCTTCAATTTTAATAGTTTGGAAACAAATTTGAAGTACAGTTAAGCATGAACTCCTCAATGTTGATTTCCAGGCCCCTAAAAATTTCATGTTTTTGTAGAAATGGCTGAAGAAAATGTATATCATGAAAACGTTATGGAGGAGGACGAAACACCTACGATTTCACGGCTGAAACGTACTACAATAAGTGCCGAAGATCGGATAAGAGTAGTTGCGGCCTACGAACGGGGTTCAACTGTAACGGATATTTCTCTATCTTTGAATATCAATCGAAATACAATATATACCATTCTGCGAAAGGTAAAACTTACTGGCGAAGTAGGTAGTGAAAAGCGTGGTGGGACAAAACCCAAAATCCTTTATGCGGAAAATATCTGAAACATAAAATGCTGAATCGATGCAGATTGCACTATTTCTCTAAGAAAAATGCAACAAAAATTGGCTGCTGAACATAACGTTCAATTAAGTTTTACGACTATCGCGAGAGCCATCCAGGGATTTAATTATTCCTTTAAGAGGGTGCATAGACAACCCGAACGAAGAAATGCTATGTGTAACATTCAAGAAAGGAAGGAATATGCCTTGCAGTTCACCGCACTTCCTAGGCAAATAAGCGACAGCAATATTATATATATTGATGAAGTGGGTATGAATGTCAGAATGCGGTCATCGATGGGTCCTTCGGCTATTGGCAAACCGGCAGTTGTGATTGTGCCACAACTGCGAAATAGAAATATTTCAGTGGTATGACGCGACAAGGAATATTACACTATGAAGCAAAAACTACAACAATCGAGCGTCGTTTAAAGAGTTCGTCACCACCATTCACGAAAAAAATGGCTGAACAAGGAATGAGCGAGGCGGTTATGATAATGGACTACGTGACATTCCACAAATGCCTGGAAGTAAAGGAAACGATAACTCGAAATGGTAACTGTCAGTTAATGTATCTTCCACCCTACTCGCCGTTCCTCAATCCAATTGAGAATATGTTTAGCAAGTGGAAGAACATTATAAAACGAGCAAATCCGCAAATTGAAGGGGATCTAATGGCAGCTATTGAAGATGGAGCCTCCCTCATATCAACTCAAGACTGTGAGGGTTATATACGTAACATGTGGAGATATATAAATAGATGTTAAAGAGAAGAAGCAATTCTAGACTGATAAGTGTTATATATAAATACATAGTATAAATACAATAGTTCATAAGTACTTACGTAATTACATGAATTCCTTAAATATAAATACGTTAGTAGCATAAAATTGATTAGATAGACATGTTCGGTATTGCATGCAAGTCACATGTATTAGTGTGACACAAGATTAAAAAATAAGATTGTAGTGGTATAGTGCATTGCGCTTCGTGTTCAGTCTAGTCTTAACAGTGAAATAGAACGGACATAGTTGCACGCTCCATTTACAAACCACAAAAAAGTTCTCTGGTTTTATCTTCAAAAAATTCAATATCACAACATAGGGAAGATCGCGGTACACAACAGATAGGTAGTTAGTTAATCCGTTCCATGAATTTAAACGAGTTATCAAAATTAGCTTTTGATTTTTTCATAAATTGCCATTCATTACCAAGTTATGTTATGAATTATGAAGCCAACTTATTGGAAATAAATGTTGTTGATTGTACTGTTATCTTCTTTTGATAGATATTACTTTGAACAAACAAATTTTACAAATACGTTAAAAATTTTTTGTAACATGTGCCTAAAATCTAATTATAACTTCAAACATCATTTACCTCAAAGAAAGAGGGAACTTGCGTAAGGGAAAATGGAAATGGACTGATCTTAAAAAAATCGAAAAAAGATTAAAAACAATTAACACGTGTTAACACTATTAGTTACCAAAGATTTGACAAAAATATCTGAAAATGTGGGCAGCTCATGTATGGCTTAAAGTTAAACATTAAATATTGTTAACATTGTGGAAAACACGCTCACAATTAGGAATTTTATCATTGCAGTCATTGGAAGGATAAAGAGAACCAGAGAAGTGAGATTGCGAGAGATGAGATGACAGAATAGAACATGAAGACAGCGTTTGCGTTTACAGCCCGAAACCTTAGTGATAAAGCTGAAGCAATCGACGCGAAAATCATATCGAGCCAGCGGATTTACATTTTGGGCGGGAGGAAATAATTCATAGGATACGAAGTGCAAAATGGCTTGTTAAACCCTATATTGCTTCACCCGGGAATAGCTGTCAAAACACGTACAAAGGCTAAAAATTCCGATAATTCGATTTTTTAACCGCCTGTATTCCCTGCATGTAACGAATACACGAAAGAAATTTAAGGTAAGATGTTATTTATGTGGTAAAATTAGTCATAAAACAAACGCATAATCATACATTTGTTTATAGAGCAAGTGCGATTACAATGAACGAGGAATTATTCATCGACTTGATTGAACAACGGCCGGCGATTTGGGATACCAAGTTAAAAGAATATCATATCCGGAACTTGGACATAAAACTTTGGCAGGAAATTGAAGAAATCACCAATGTTCCTGGTAAGTTTATACATAATTAGCGTGTGGTGATTTTCAGGTAATGTATAAATTGTGCAAAGGTTCTATTGTCATAGTTATTGAAGCTATGTGGTCGGCCCACTGTATCAAAGCACCATTTGTTCCCAAAGCACTCGCATGTGGTTAAAACAAACCAAATATAACTTGTTCTAACCCCGGCGCTTTTCGTTTTGGCAGTAATTCTGATCAAGCTGGCTTGATTTTGGACAGTTTCTCTATTTAAGGCTCCCAAATGAAATTCAGACCCCAAATCAGGTAAAGCTGACACTTTACATTTCGTATCAAAGGAAAGCTTCATCTTAAATAATCTTCTGAGGGTTTCACAGAACGTAATGGGTCGCTGTAATGTACACATTTTTTTTATTAGAAACTAGAATAAAAGGAATAGTGGTTACAAGCTCCTATGAATGCATCCTATGAAAATATTAGAAAAATGTACATCATCTGCCACCTTACACCTAAAAAGGTGACAGGAAAACCCACACAATCAGTATCTAGAAGATACAGATGATTTAATAAACGTGGCATAGCTTTTGTGGATTAGTTTGTTCCGTATTATGCTTATACACTTATACGCTTATATTATGCTTCGATATGCTTATACGTTGCAGAATTAGCAAATACTCCATTGTCAGATCGTCTACCATGTCCACTGTGACAAATTAAATCTCCGATGCCCACTGTGATAAATTTACAATTAGCATCAGAAATGGCTTGTAAATGGATGGAGAAAAAAGTTTTATAATTGAAAAATGTTGACCCAGAGTTCGATGCGCATCTGATTCTGATGTGTTTTCCATCAATGGCCCCAATACAGTTAGGAAAATTCCATTTCGCTTCAAAATCTCTTGAAACTTCCATAAATGAAGCAATCGTTGGTACTGGCATATGTACTGGTTGCAGCGTTTTCCAAATTGCTTCACACGTTTCGTAGACTATACTAGCAATTGCTTGATGAGAGATACGAAACGACGACGATAGAGCTCTGAAAGTTAATCCAGTTGAAAGATATCTGTAATGAAAAAATGAATTTGAATAAACAATATGATAACTCCCACACTTTTGTTAATTTCAGTGGACATGTTGAAGAAGAAATGACACGAGTTGCGAAGCCAGTATAAGAGAGAGCTAAATAAAAACAATCGAACAACTGGATCGGCTGCAAGCCACCACAAGCAGTGGAAACACTTTGAGCAACTAAGCTTTTTGAATGACGTTTTCGCATCGCGTGCAATGGTGGGAAATATGCCAGCAATAGAAGAAGGTAACAAATGGAGTGGAGTGAAAATAAAAAATTAAATAAGTATAATTTTGAACTTTACTTTTTTTAGAATACATCGAAATGTCAACCGACGACGATACTGAAAACATTCAAGAAGATGTTCCTACTCCCGCTCGGATGCTTCAGGTGGCAGGACCAAGCAAATCGGCCATACGTATCAAAAAAGATCTTGTTTCAATCGCAAATGAATTGTTGAATTTAGAGAAGGACAATATAGAAAGGTTTAATTTGAACGACAGCGAGTACCATTTTGTTATTAGCATTGCAAAACCTCTTAAAGAAATACCGAAAAAATACCAGCTTGCAGCACGCATGAACATAATGGAAGTAATTTCAAAATTCCAAAACATGGAAGACGAATAAATACTTTTGTTTAATTATTTAATTATTGTAATGTACTGTATTCATACTTAAAATTAGCATGAAAGAAACAATTGGGAATCGATTCCTATAAAGCAGAAAAAAGTGTAAATATTTTTACTTTATCGAAAAATTGTACTAGACCGCTACAAAATCGCTGCGCTCTGCGAACCATTGGCTAAAACAAAAAAATTGAACATACGCAAACTTTCAATGTTTGTTTGTACAAGATGTATAAGTTCGTTCGCAGATGTATAAGTTCGTATACGCATATGCTTCAATACACGGCCCGAATGGAAAGTGAATTCGATTCATCGATACAAGAGTCAGTAATATACTTACCTTAAGGTTATCATGAGCTGGGCCTCAGGACTGATGTACGCATTGGTTTTCTTCGCCTTTTCTACGCTGTTCCTTATATAACCAAGTATATAAAAAAGGTTCCTTTGTCCATACGCATATATTCTTGGAATTTCACTGGGTCGCGAAGCAATTGCGGGAACAGCGTTGAAAATTCACATTCCACATTTCCTTGCCACGTTCTTGCAGCAGTGCAGTTTTTCCCGGTCTCTGCAATGCTGCTTCTGCCATCAAGCATACTACCAAAGTTGACGATCCTCCTTCAAGCGTGCAAAAGTTATTTAAATTGAGTGAAGCACTTTCCATCTCCTTTTCCATCCGTGTTTATTGTTCAACTCTTGATTTGCTAATAAACGCCATTGTTTGTGTTCGCGATCGATCCCTAAGTTGTGTTTTAGTGTTTCTTTCAAAAGCCAGTGAAATGTTTAACGATTGTTCCGGTTTGGCCGTTCGGCGTACGTGCCGCTCTATTTCGTGGTTGCTTGTACAATGGTGGTAATTCACGCATCCGAAATGGCCGTACCACTAACGCAGCCAAAACCAAGCTAACGCTACCCCAGTGAAAATATTCATACATTAAACCAGGTGCGCGGACAGTCAACAAAAATGTCACAACAAAAACAAACAGTGTGTGACGTGCAAAGCGTAAACAGTTTGTTTTGGAAAAATGACATCTTTCAATTTGACATAACAATGTTACTTGTTCCAACTATGATATTCGTAAACCACATCAGTTTGTTGCCAAGGCACAAATGCTGCCGCAACATTTCATAGACCCGGGCCTTATTCGTGCGCTACTATGCCGAAAATTGTAGTACACTTTCGCTTCATCCATGTTTCTGTTGTAAGGCCTCATCAAATATAATTTAAATGGATAACCTTGGTTTCCAAGCAAAACATAGGGCATAGTACAATTTGTCCCTGGTAGTGGTGCTGGCGGTGGAGTGTTGAAAGTATTGTTTTCCAGACGATGGTATACTGGAGTGTTAGTGAATACTCTACTATCGCTTCTTCTTCCGTAATCTCCAATATCTACAGTGATAAATTTGCAATTCGCATCTACGGTTGCTTGTAGATGAACGGAAAAAAATGCTTGTAGTTGAAGAATTGAGAACCACTATTAGAAGGTCGCTTGATTCGAATGTGCTTTCCGTCGATGCTTCCAATGCAAGGTGACTGGCTTGGAACATCATTAGCTTTGTAGAAGAACAAGGATAGTTAAACAATTCGTACTGACGAACGAAGTAATAACCATAGACGGTTATACCTTCAGTTTCTGATTGAGCTGCCCTACAATATTTTATTATAGTGTTGTCCTTCAATAAAAATCACTCGTTCCTGGGTCATTTTCTTAAGCTGAATTCGGGAGTTATGTGTAACGAAATGTTATGCCCTGGTGTAGTTATCCTTGGGTAATTGCTGGTTTCGTTGTTTACTGTGGCTACATTTGCATGATGTAGTTTACACACTCTGTTAACAATTTGTTCCAAAAATTTGCTCCTTCCTTTCATCCGACGCTTCAGGTGTTGGTTCGGTTTCGAAAGCATATGTGGATATTTCTTTCAAAAGTCCAAATCTGACGACGTCCTCGTAAACATACTGAATATAGTGAACATTGCTTGAAACACTTCTTTCTCCATAAATAGTGCGGAAATCCTTGACGAACTGATCCAGCATTTGTTTTGCAAGCTCCCATTCGCTTTCATGTACGGAAGATGATAAGAATGTTGCTGCACAAAATAACAGCATAAAATTCTTGTATGCTGCTTCATGGAGTGTTTTCTTTAGGATGACCATGCTTGCGTACTGTAGTGCACGTAGTTTCAACATGATATCATTGTAACAATCCCGTCATCGTAGGCTCCAAGTGGCTTTAATTTCGAAATTATTAAGACACCGGAACAACTGGACAGTTTGGAAGACAAGTTGGAATCAGACGCGGAGTTCTTGACAGCAATGGCAGCGTGGCTAAATGATCAAATCGGTCGCGATGATCCAAAGAACCGAATGCAAAACGCTCTGGACCTGATGTTAGATAAACATTCGTTTGCAGTTGCGCGTGGACCAGCCCAAAACTCAAATTTTTTTAACAGAACTCATATCATTAATCTGTTGAGAGTGGTCGGTAAGTGCGGCTACGGGACACCGACCACAGAAGCAGGGAATGTTTTTTTAAAATTAAAGTTGAAACACGCTGCTCAACGGTGAAAATTGTCGGGTAATCGACGAACTAGTTGCAAGTACAACAGAATTAAGTATATTTATTCAAGATTCATTAAAAAATATTACACTGCATTTATGTTTTTACCACTCTTTTGCGTTTATACTCACTCTCACTCTCTGTGCCGACTAGAAACTCACTCAGGAGTGAGTAAACCTGTTTTATCACTCTTTGGATTATAATCACTCTGTAAGAGTGAGTAAAAGAGTATTATCACTCTGTGGATTATTGCGTGCTGGTAACCCTCCCAATATAGGCTCCATCTCGTCGACATATCCTTGCCTGAGAACGGTGATCCAGCAGTTGGCGTATTTCCCAGCGCAGGCAAATTATAGTACGAAAACCATACGTCGAAGCATGGTCGAGAAAATTCCAGACCCAAAGGTAGTCCTGGAGTCACCTTCCACAAACTGGCGATGAATCTGGAAGAATATAAACTACAAACTGTCCTCGATCCAGAGGTCTGCACTCTGCACTCTGCACCTGTTGGTTAACGACAAGGTGCCACACGGGATGCTAATGCAGAGAATGAACAGAGCATCGTCGGCCTGCGCGGTATGCTCCCAGCCAGAGACCCTGGAGCACAAACTTGCTAAGTGTTTGAGGGTTTCTAATGCTTGGAGCATACTGTTGCACGAAATTGCAGTCATCGTTCCGAACCATTCCCTAAACTTCCCTTCCCTCCTCTTACCTGTCTTAAGTAACATTAGTTCAAGTAAGAGGACTCTTATCCTACGTTTGTTTACAAACTACGTCATCCACATTGTTGGAAACAACAATGCTGCGATTGATGTAACAATCCTTAAATGTTCTTTGTAAAACTCTGTACGTCATCCTTACGTGTTCCCCTTCATTTTGTTAACTAGGATGTAAGTTGTTTTTTAATGAACACTTTTATAAAAAAAAATCACTCTGTAAGAGTGAGTAAAAGAGTATTATCACTCTTTGGATTATAATCACTCTGTAAGAGTGAGTAAAAGAGTATTACCACTCTTTGGATTATAATCACTCTGTAAGAGTGAGTAAAAGAGTATTATCACTCTTTGGATTATAATCACTCTGTTAGAGTGAGTAAAAGAATATTATTACTCTTTTGGGATGCACCGAGGATGAGTGAAGAAAATGTGTTTTTCTTCACTCATTGGATTTTATTCACCGCCCGCCCTGGCGTTTCCTGGACGTTTTCTCACTCAACCTCGGTGCTTAAAATCCCAAAAGAGTGATAATACGCTTTTATTCACTCTTACAGAGTGATTATAATCCAAAGAGTGATAATACTCTTTTACTCACTCTTACAGAGTGATTATAATCCAACAAGCGATAAAACAGTTTTACTCACTCCTTAGTGAGTTTCTAGTCGGCACAGAGAGCGAGAGTGAGTATAAACGCAAAAGAGTGGTTAAAGGAATTAAAAAAATTTTTCGTGCTGATTTATATTTATTCACTCTC
Organism: Anopheles marshallii; assembly: GCF_943734725.1. Classification (NCBI taxonomy): domain Eukaryota; kingdom Metazoa; phylum Arthropoda; class Insecta; order Diptera; family Culicidae; genus Anopheles; species Anopheles marshallii. The sequence continues at coordinate 52,408,575 of NC_071326.1, read as the reverse complement.
TCGAAGTTTTCTAATCACTCACTCACTCTTACTCAGCGTGCACATCTCTAATTGCAATGGACAAGAACGATATGACGGGGGCTGCACAGATTCGGTGGAAACGAGTGCAATCGAAAACGGAACAGTTTTTTTATCAGGTGGCGAAATGAATATCTTCGCCTGTTAAGAAGAATTGCAAAATGGACTAAACTCCACAATAATCGCCAACCGGGCCAAATAGTATTGATTGGGGATGACAATACACCTACTTCTAAATGGCCCATGGGAATCGTCAAGGAAACTTTTCCAAGCGCTGATGGGATAGTAAGAGTCGCATTGATGAAGGTGAACAATAACTTCTACAAAAGGAATATAAGAGTACTAGCACCCCTACCCATTGAAACCTAAAACAATAATATCTGCAATTACAATAGTTATATTTGGAAACATTATTCCAAAAGGGGGAGAAAATGGCGGTATAATCAAAGGTCCGTGATGAGGGAACACTATGCGCTGTAGATGAGTGATCGTCACTCACGTTGAAGGTGAGAGGCGTTAGACAAAGAAAAGATAGGACAAGATAAAAAATGCATCAGTTGCTCTTTAGATTCCGCGGTACAAACGTTGTATTAAATTGTAACGGCTTATTAAAATAAAGTAAATCACTCCCATTCGACAATCAGAATTAGTTACACAGGCGATGCTGTTGGATCCTCGAATTAAGCAACATGCATTCGATACAAATGAATCTAGATACCGGCAACTATACTCATCTATCCTAGGAAATCTTACAAATTTGTATAGAGGAGAAGGAGAAATTACAACAGGGACTAAAGAAGTGCAAGAACAGCAAACGGCAACAATAGTTAAAAATTCAATATTTGGTGATTTCATAAATCAAATGAGTCGTTTTCAAGAAAGCGTGGATCCTAAAGTTGCGGCTAAAGACGAGCTAGACCATTACCTGTTAGCTAAGCAAAAGGTTGGGCTTTTAGCGAAGATCTGGTGATCTGGTGGAATCAGGAACAGCATAATTTCCCAAAATTGTGTTCTATAGCGAGACAACGACTGTGTATTCCGGCAACATCAGTTCCGTGTGAGAGAATCTTCTCAAAAGCTGGTGCCATTTATATAGAGAGTAGAAATAGGTTACATCCGAAGAAACTCAAAGAAATGCTGTTAATTCAACAAAATTACAAGCATTACAAAGAACATAACAACTGTTTTTGTTGTGGTAATCAATATATTGTATACCTCAAGTAAATAATAAAAAAGGTATTTGATTTGGTTTGATGACAGCATGGAACAAAAATGAAAAATAACCCTAATGTAACATTAAAGCTTTTAACTTAAATCATAATTATCAATACACAGAAATTTTCAGATTTTTCTTTGCAAAGAGTTACCTTTTACACATTGCATACTTATTCTTCCATATGATTGAATTTCAAATAGGACGAAGAATCGATTGGAATCCTTTAGGCACCGGAAGTAATGTACTATCCACCTATTGATACTAATTACAAAAATCCGGATGGCGGAATCATGATCCGGAGCGCGCTCCGGAGCATTCCGGATTGATCCGATCCGACAAATGGTCGGATCAACCCATCTCTAGTGTGTAGCATACAAAAGAAGCGGAAATTTAGCAATATTTTTAGCGAACCAAAGTCGGCTCGACTACAACTTGACACCGAGTCAGACATCACTGTTATCAGCCAGTGGTTATGGAAGCAGCTGGGTAAGCCTAATCTCAACCCACCGAAGGTGGAAATTGAATAAAAGAACCGGCCCCTGCTTACCATCAACACGCACCGAGGTCTTTACTATTACAACAGGCTCCCTCTAGGCATCAAACTAGCTCCTGATTCTTTGCAACAAATCATGGATAAAACGCTCGCCGGTGTAAATGGAGTCTCCGCCTACATGGATGACGTTACTGTCGGCTTAAAGAAGAACACGATGCCGCCCTAGAAGAAACCCTGAAGCGTATAAAGGACTATGGGTTTACCATCCGGAAAGAAAATTGCACGTTCAACAAGCCGGAAATTCGCTACCTGTGGCGTATCATCCACAGCCGAGGCCTACGAACCGACCCAGCCAACCCAAGGGGAGCAATTGGACCTTATCCATACAAAATCAGAAAGTGCTCGCTCTAACAGCTATTTCGCTCCTGTTTGCACTCCCGCCGAATCGAGCCCCCCCTCGAAAGCTCTCTCAATCGGAGCGAAATTTCTCGTGCTGTTCGCTTCTTCGAAATCGTTCCTTCTCGGTCGCGCCCGTTGCAGGCATACACAAACGTCAACAAACGTACACACACAGTCCACTGTTGCAAAAATGCTTCGTTTTTAACCTCACTTTTTTAACGTGAATTCACTTTGCGCAGAGGGATTCATGGCAAAAAACTCATTAGAACATTGTAGAGCTGTTTTGTTCACTCAACGCACGCATGTATTTCGCTCATAGTGAGATTCTCTACATATTTTAATATCCATAACACTATCCCAGAGGATGTTTGGTACTTTACCGGTCATTCCACTGGTACAATTATAGTTACTGAAATCTATTGTAGATTCACGTGTGATGTTTTGTGATTTGTTTGTTGTTTGTCTGGTCATGTGTTGTGACGAACTAGTTTTGTTTGTCTTGATGATTGTAAATATGCCATCCGTGCAATTGTAACGGTAAATGCTACAACAGGATCGAACAACAGGGTAAGCAACGCACGAGTTCCTTGCCACATGTGTTTGATTCCAGTCTTGTTTCTTCTATTGTAGCTCAGATTAAGATTGTGTTCAGATTAAGATTTTGTTCACGTTATCAGCTAATTTGTTAGGCAAATGCTATCGAAGTTATGTTAGAACAGTTAGCAACAGCTAAAGATGGCAATCGAAATCAAAGTGATCCCTCCGTTCTTTCTGGAGGTTGAAGGTAGTGATGGGAAATGATCCCAAAGTTGGAATCGGATCGTGTAAATTTACACGATACCGGGATCGGATGGGATCAAATGGTGCCTGATATCTGGTGGAATGGTTGGCGTGGAGGGGGAGGGGGGGGGGGGGGGGGGGAGAGAGATATTTCCATGCAACGATGATTCCGAATCGATAGGGATCAAAAGCGCTATTCAACAGTGATCCTGGATCATTTGATCCCATATTATAGGATTGGATCAGATTTTTCAAGCCTGGATCGGCCCTCTAGTTTCTCATCACTAGTTGAAGGACTCATCTTGTTCTGCTCAGGCCAATCGAATGTGCGCAAATAGGTAGGTCTCTTAAGCAGTGACTGAAGGTTTGGGTCTGTTAAAGGATAACATTTTACAGAGAAAAAAGATTCCTCCAAACAGCGCTCACAAGCGATGAACATAACTGTTTACTCCCTAACCTCTGACGATCTATCCAACACGTAGAGACAGTTGATCGCCAAGGCAAAAGACTATCCACAGACTGATACTGACTTTTTAATCGGACTTTGCATTGTTAGCAAGACGGCGCAAATTGGTTCATAGACTTGTAGCGCTACATGAAAAGCTACAGGCTTTTGTAAACATTGCGCTTTCCAGCAGTACGGTGAGGTCGTTCTTTTTAAATCAGTTAATTTTTCATCGGTAGGACGTTACCGATGGATTGATAGGATCACTATTTAGCTGAATCTTATTCCATGCAGAACAGATCCATCAAGCTATCTATGCAAAATATAAAAACATGTTTAAAACTACTTAATCCTTCTGTGCCAATGAAAGGTCCACCAACATGCTTCTGCCTATGCCCCGCACCCACAATCACCTCCGGTTATGATTTTACGAAAGGAAAGAAAACGAACATGATATGTCACCTGAGGGCTTCATGACAACAACAAAAAACGTTGGTTCTAGTAAGACCGAACATACACGTTTTTGCCTCAGCTATGCTATCTGATCGGAATCCGAACAAACTAGCAGTAATAGTTTACTCTCGATGTACGATTTGTTAACATCTGCGAAAACTAACTCCATAATCCGTCTTGACCGTCTTTGTGCGGTACTGTACCTTATGCGCTTGAGTACCGTTATCTTCGTGCGCACGCATATACATCTTCACACGTTTGTTTCAGGCTCAACCAATAACGACTAACACAGTACGCAAATTGGTACCAGCCAGATCGGTCATCGAATTTCATTCGGAGTAAAATGGAAAGAAACCATGTTAAACCTGCAGTAGTCTCTTTTTCATGAATGATGTTTCGACATCAATCATCAAATATTATCAATAGTTTACTTCCTTGTATCATAATACAACTGCAGTACCTATCTGTATGATGACATTCAAAACCTGTTTCTAGTGCTGTTTCTTGTATCAACATTTTATGAGAGGGAATACGAATGTTCGATTGTCATTGCTTCAACTGTAGGACAATAACAAATCAAAGGGATTGTTCTCAAACACTGACCCAATCCATACTGTACACTTCCTTCTAAAATCATTGCATCATTGGAATATTTACATCTTCAATGCGCATCATACTTATTTTTTGCTTAGAGCGTTAAAGCCTATTGCGCGTCATGACTCATTTGGTCAAATGACCGAAATGTATTTTCACCAAAGTTGCATACACACACAACACTCGACGCACTGACTACATAAAACAAAACTCGACGCGGTTGTGTACCCTCTGACTAGGATTCCGTGGCAACATCGATTCGACGGCGACTTGAGGTAAATTGTAAACATAAGTTCTCTACTCGTTCTCCCAACAGCTGATCACGAAGGAATAAAACATCTGCCACACTCCTCTACACTCCACACGCACTTCCACCTGCGCCGAAACGTGCAAGAAAAAACAGTACTAACGAGCGCTAGCACAGATAGGCGAAAGGCACTAGATAGAACAGAGCGAAGATAGAGAGCATAAACCGGAGAGAAATTAATTTTTAAATTTTCCAACTGGAAAATAGTTGCAGCTTTTTATTGCACTACCACAATCGCAACGAAAAGCTTCCAAAAATTTGTGCCACTCCCCCTGACAAATTTCGCGACAGGTCCAATCTGCTTCCTTTGGAGTATAAACGGGACCTATTTAGGACGTCCTAAAAAGGTCCCGTTTTATTCCGAAATGGCTGCAAAAAGACTGCTTGGGACTACCACAATCGCAACGAAAAGCTTTAAAATTTTTTGCCACTCCCCCTGACAAATTTCGCGACAGGTCCAATCTGCTTCCTTTGGAGTATAAACGGGACCTATTTAGGACGTCCTAAAAAGGTCCCATTTTATTCCGAAATGGCTGCAAAAAGACCGCTTGGGCAACGGGACCTTTTTAGGACGTCCTAAATAGGTCCTATTTATACTCCAAAGGAAGCAGATTGGACCTGTCGCGAAATTTGTCAGGGGGAGTGGCAAAAATGTTTGGAAGCTTTTCGTTGCGATTGTGGTAGTGCCATAAAAAGTTGCAACTATTTTCCAGTTGGAAATTTCAAAAATTAATTTCTCTCCGGTTTATGCTCTCTATCTTCGCTATGTTCTATCTAGTGCAGTTCGCCTATCTGTGCTAGCGCTCGTTAGTACTGTTTTTTCTTGAACGTTTCGGCGCAGGTGGAAGTGCGTGTGGAGTGTAGAGGAGTGTGGCAGATGTTTTATTCCTTCGTGATCAGCTGTTGGGAGAACGAGTAGAGAACTTATGTTTACAATTTACCTCAAGTCGCCGTCGAATCGATGTTGCCACGGAATCCTAGTCAGAGGGAACACAACCGCGTCGAGTTTTGTTTTATGCAGTCAGTGCGTCGAGTGTTGTGTGTGTATGCAACTTTCGTGAAAACACATTTCGGTTATTTGACCAAATGTGTCATGATGCGCAATAGGCTTTAACGCTCTAAGCAAAAAATAAGTATGATGCGCATTGAAGATGTAAATATTCCAATGATGCAATGATTTTAGAAGGAAGTGTTCAGTAAGGTTTGGGTCAGTGTTTGAGAACAATCCCTTGGATTTGTTATTGTCATATGGTTGAAACAATGACAATCGAACATTCGTATTCCCTCTTATAAAATGTTGATACAATAAACAGCACTAGAAACAGGTTTTGAATGCCATCATGCAAATAGGTACTGCAGTTGCATCATGGTATAAGGAAGTAAACTAATGATAATATTTGATGATGGATGTCGAAACATCATTCAGGAAAAAGATACTACTGCAGGTTTAACATGGTTTCTTTCCATTTTACTCCGAATGAAATTCGATGACCGATCTGGCTGGTACCAATTTGCATACCGTGTTAGTCGTTATTGGTTGAGCCTGAAACAAACGTGTGAAGATGTATATGCGTGCGCACGCAGTAACGGTACTTATGCGCATAAGGTACAGTACCGCACAAAGAAGGTCAAGATGGATCATGGAGTTAGTTTTCGCGATCCGGGATCATCGTTGCATGGAAATATCTCTCTCCCCTCCTCCCCCCGCCAACCATTCCACCAGAGATCAGGGATCATTCGATCCCATCCTATCCCGGTATCGAGTAAATTTACACGATCCGATCCCAACTTTGGGATAATTTCCCATCACTACCTTCAACCTCCA